>NW_027466532.1:1347500-1415000 GCF_050575085.1 Anarhichas minor | reverse complement strand
GCCGCAGCTCTTTGTCACAGACTCGGTTCTGACCTCCGCACTAAGGATAGCAGTCCCCGACCTCACTGCAGCCCTCAACACGAATCACCGTAGCATGGAATACACGGTAACTTCTACACACGTCAGCGATCATAAAGCTTACACCACGTTATAAAAAATGAACAGTACTGTAAGCACACTAACAAGATAAAGAAACACAATGACCTCTACTTCGTATCTGCCCAGAATCTCTGCCTATGTTGCAGTCCTTGCGACCGGGGGGGGGGGTCCTTCTGACCTTCAGTGGAACTCAGGCTTTGTGCGGCGATTCTCTCGGTAGCAGAGAATCTCTTGGTCTGGATAAGGGAATTTCGCGTCCTTATGGCTAGAACAAAGGGCGGCTTGGATGTAGAGTGAGAAATGCGCTTCTCTCCCTCTCTCTCTTTGAAGAAATTTTCTGCAGGAAAAATGGTTTGCGTCCAGGATGCGAACACACAAGTACAAAATGATAAACAGCTGGTATATTCATCCCGCGAATATAAAACTGTTCGAACTAGGTTTTGGTAAAAGGGAAGCAAGCGTTGTGCTCCCTGGCACCAACGCTGGGTGGATCGAAAAGTGGTGTTCAGGTAACCTCGGAGTTTTATAGGTTTGGGGGCATCCGGTTGTAAAACCGGAAGTGCCGCCTCGGCATCCCTGGTCTCGTCCAATGAGAGCAGTGGTGCGTTTGGGGGCAGAAATTGAACAGTGTAATGTGAGTTCCTTCAGGGGGGGTTGGTCTTCCTCAAACTTGAATCAGGATGAAACCTTTGCTTGCCAACGGGAAGGCCTGATTCTCTTTGTCTCAGACCAAATGTCGAAGGCACCTGGTCAGATTCCAATACTTCCCATGAACCTCGGTGGTGTTGTTGCAGAACTGTAACGGCCACCCTCCGATTCAAAACTGTTAGCTCCGTCAGCGCTGTTGCCATTGTTTGCACTGTTAGCATCTTTAGCTGTGAGCCACCGGCTGGCATTCGCCATGTTGAGAGGCAATCGTAATGCTCCCAATCTCCTATCTTGCACCTTTAAAGGTATCAAGTACAGATACCCAGCCCTACTCAGAAGTAATCATTGAGAGGGATTACATTTATATTGGCTTATACACAGTTTTTCAGGAAAATCCAGCATAGCATACATTTAAAAAAAATCATTTTATTTGATCAGATCTGAAAATGGTCACGTTTCTTTGCTCAACGCAAAAACAATAACTAAATGGTCTTTCTTTTGGTGCATTTGGTGTAAGAAAAAAAAAAAGACAATTAGATTACCAAAAACATACAACCTGTCTAATTTCACATAAAGTGCAGGTGATGTAGAAGCAAACATGTTAGCCCTATAAAACCATGTGGAACAGATTGTAATATCATATATATCCTGTGGAATAAAACTGAAAACATAAACTATCAAGTGGTGTCAATGTTTATCAATGCAACCTCCCGCTGACCTGTGTGTCTCCTGAGGTGTAGCGGGAGATGATCACACTGGCCCAGCAATAGTTACACCGTGATCGTGGAGTGATTGCAGCTTCATAGCTTAATTATTATTGGAAAATGAATGTGTCATTTATCAATAATGATTCTCCTTTGACACCGAACTTATAGTGTCAGAGAATGTACTCTCTGCAGAAAACGTTTTGTAGATGCATTTTGGATGAACGATCGCCGTCAGCACAATCTCTGGTGATTTTGAACTTGGGGATTTTTCATAGTGACAATCATCATGCCCCTCCCCCAACCAGGTGTGTGTATGCAATCATAGAATATTGTATAACTGTACATTCAAGTGTGGAAATAACAGGTCCCACCCAGTGAGTGCTGCAGTTGTGGTGCTTTATTTGAAGCAGTGTCCATGTGAACGATATTTTACAGGATCACATATCCACCACAGTCCACTACCTCTCTGACTGGCCTGTCCCCAACTCCACTCCCTCTAACACACAACTCAATCTCATCAGACACCAAACCAAAACCCAAAGACGAGTTAAAAGGAAGTGCACACTGACGTTTAGAGGAGAACTCTGGATAGAAAGAAGCGGGCTCATTAAAAAAGGGTTGTTAAATGAAAGTGGAGACACATCAGACCTGGAGGTGTGTCATTGTAAAAGGCTTCAGTGTGTGTGTGAGGCAGGGAGGCTGCAGGGCCCCTCCCTCCCTGTGTCAGTGCAATTCACCCCCCAACTAATAGTGTCTTATACACAAAATAGAGTTGCAAAGGCAGTTTGTTACATTTTACATTATCAGCTTTTGTTGTTATTCTTCATACTTCATAATTAATACAGTATGTACACTGGTTGATAGTATTGGTATGTAGCTCTATTTACATTTCTGTCTATTCACAAACACATAGAACACCCGGAGGATGTCTTCGGCAGTCGTATAAAGACAGAGGAACAGTGTTTTCTACATAAACACAGCCAAACTAACACTCCCTTGCATTTGTTTTTATGTTGAGTGCATGTATGTGCTTTGCCAAACATCAGGTCATGTGACTAAACCAAGTGCACAGGTGTCTGACTATTCCCTTTACTGCAGTTTGTTAAAACTCGGAGGCCTACAAAAATCAATAAAAGTCGTCGCCTTCTCAGGATTTAAGAGAAGTTCCTTCAGAAAAGTCATGTGATCAGGACTCGAGCAGCAAGCAGTCTTCGTTCTCACTGGCAGGCAGCATGAGCTGCTGCTCGTAGTACAGACTCTTAGCATAGTTGATTTCTTGAGAGATTTTGATGGCGAGGTTCTCACTCTTCACATGGACCTGTGGAGAGGATTGTTACACAGTGAGTAAGACTTGTTACTTCTGTAGGTTTGCTTAAAACAACCTGTACAGCTGCAAACACCTCATTGGCACGAGTCATCATTTATGTCTGTGTGCATGTCATCTCTCTCTGTTTGACATTCAATCCTATCTGTGTGACGGATATGCTTGAGCTTTGAGTTTCTGGAGTCTGTCTTCTTCCAGGTCTCCATGGTGGAGAAGAGGTCATGTGACTCAGGTCTGTCTAGCCACACCTGAAAGTTGCTTGCTTTTAGAATTATCTTCCTACCAAAGAGACAGTGTGTTGTTCTTATTATTATTCAGAGTAACAGTAGTTGTGTTTCCATTCAACTGATATATATGCACATAAAAAAAAAAAACCTGCGTGGAAATGGCAAAAAAAATCAGAAAGATCAGAAAGTAGTTTTTACGCTTGGCTGAAATAGAAAAGTTGGTGTATTGATAAAAGCAAAACATGGAAAAGAAACATATTAAATGGATAGATGACATACATGAAGCATGCAACTTCAGTTCCACTCTCTTGAAATTTGGTTAGAATTTGAGATACATTTGGATGAAACTTGGTTTCTAGAGACACATTCCTGTTGAATTGAATTTTTTAGTAGCAAAAAACTAAATGCCATTCAGCTTCATTGTAATGAGGTTGAGGCACAAATCAAAGCACAACTATATCCATGGAGAGATTTAATATGTGTGTGTGATTTGGTCGTACTATCCAGAGACCGTCAATGAAGGACTAGTCAGATGAGTGTCTCACCATGGGTTTCTGGTGGGAGGGGCCAGGCATGGCCACACCACTGCTAGTGCTCTCAGCCTTCTTGGTGAGCTGCACATATACCTTCCCATGATCCTTAGAGACCAGACAGTGGTAGAGGTCATCATACTTGACCTCCAGGAAGATGGCCTCGCGGTCCACATAGTCCCCCGGCCTCAGGAAGTAGACCACTTTGGAGGAGATGAGGACGCAGTAGCTGTCGATGGGCTCCACAGCGATGAAGCTGGAGGGAGACAGTGAAGAGTCAGTCTGATGGAACTGAAGGTAATCAGGGTATTAGACACGCACTGTGTGTAAGAATGTAGGGATCGAGTGAGACTCACAACTCAGAGTGGATGTTGTCAGTGAGGCGGAAGAGCTGCTCCTGACCGTCAGCCTGTGTGCTCGAGTGTCTCGGCAGCAGACCCTGAGGTCCTTTACAGCAGCGAGGCTTCCTGACCCGCTGCACACTGAGCCTGATCAACACAGCAACCACACCAACACTTTACCCGCCAATCACAACTTTACCCGTTTTCCTCACAAGATTTGCTTCAGTATTTTTAAGGCATATAAAATAGTCATTATTTTACTTTTCAACTCAGTTCAGTAACATTTACATTCATGCTGCAGCAAATTCATCTCTCAACGTTTGCTCCGTAGAGAGCTAAAAACCTCTTTGACTCCATAGAATACAGAAGGTGGAGTGACATAGTACAGGTGATAGACTCAACCCACCTGTGGTTACTGAGACTAGCCATGTCCCGGACCGTCTGTGCTGTCTCCGAGGCAAAGTCCAGAGCCCCAGCCACCGGTTTGGTCACGGTGCCAACCAGACCTTTACCCAGGCCAGAGAAGAAGCCGCTGACTCCGCCCTCCGTCTTCACGCCCTCCACAGTGGAAGTGATGATGCTCGTCATGCCTCCGATGATACCTGGGGGTGGGGGAGGAGAACAACTGCGATCACTGAGGGGTTAAGCCTGAAAGAACTGGGGCAGCTTTGGAGCATCTGATTAATGGGTAAGTGCTGACACAGCTTGGACACAATGGGATAAGAGCCTTTCATGTATGTTCCCATACGAACATACGAACTGCAATTTCAATTTGTACTGATTGCTAACAGGACTGGTCTTCTTTTATATTTATATTGTTATATATATCTGGGCTAAGGAGCAATAACTTAATTTCATATTGTACATTATAGAAGGCTCAAAAAACTTTTTCCCATGAATCACTGGGTCAGTCCAACCAATGGACAGATCCAATGAAACAATCACGGATGCACACGAACAATCAGATAGAGAAGTCATATGGTCAATTTTTTGAGGGTCTCGGATTGTCAACAGACATCAAGGTTAACACTCCGACGGCCTGCCCACGGGCTTTTGGAGTGTTAAGTGTACACTTGTGTTATGTACACAACTGCTATGTATAGGTAGGTACTGATGCGACATATCTTTGGAAAGCTAAGATTCTTGTGATTCGATTTATGCAAACCCTTTCAAGATAAAATCACAACAGCAGGTACAATCAACATCTGTCAGACCACCAACCAACAAACAATTACAAAATTGAGGCAACTCACCGATGAAGCTTCATAGAAATCTACCCATCGATAATATTCCAACAAAAGCGGTCTTGTTACATTAGCAAAGGTCCAGACGGTCCAATCCAGTAAAATATTTAGTCCAAAACACATTACTACGTCCATAAATACCCACGGACTGCTGTTGCATCATTAATGTATTTTGCAACGTAACTCCAGTTCGCATTTAAACATTGCCGGTCTCTGCGTCTCAAAATGGCGGCTGCACTCTGACCTTTAGATTGACACCTCACTTGACCCAATAGGAGCTTCCATGTCCTGTCCACAGCCTACAATATCCAACGAGAGTCTGCGTTAAAGGAAAGTGCATGCCCCTCTTCTTTCATGTAAAGACCGAGCCATTTGCAACCGATCGTTCCGATGACTGACGTTTCGTATAGCCAATGAAATTTCGAAAATAACGATATACAGCTTCAGTGGGTAGATTTAGAGCCACAACCCGGAAGTAACTGCATAACCGCGAGTCAGGTCCCTGCGTAAAATGCAAAGTGTGGTTTTTGAGAGTTTTGGAGACTTTAGGAAAGTGAACAATGGCGAAATAACTTAATAATTACTGTATATCGACATAAATAAGCTTTAGTTTGAATTATGAATACATATTTTTACACAGCCTAGGTATGGGACCATGGGTCTCCAAATGGCCTTTTTTGGAAAACGCCTAGACATGTGAAAAATATTCATTTTCTGTGGTATCGTTATCAAATTTGAACTTTGAGACCCTGAGGCCCGATGCCAGGTGCCCTCGACCCCAATGCCGGGTCACAGGCTTATGACACAGCAGCGCGCATGGGCCGTATTGGAACTCCCTCTCCCACCTCATGCTTGCCCTCTCAGCTTCTCTACAGCAGGTTACTTCTGACGCTTCCGCCACCAGCCTCAGTGATGCCTCACTGCAGGCGTTTGCACTCATGTCGAGGGAACTTGGACGTCTGATGTCCAACCCTGGTCCAGACTCGCTGCCAGGTTTGGCTGGCGCAGTCACCCCTATCTGAGACATGTAGGAGGACCCTCCGTACTATCCCAGTGGAACCTGGTGAGCTGTTTGGGTCAGATACTATACAGGCGCTTCAGCGGAGTGTTGAAGCTAGCCAGACCAGGCAGCAGTTCTCTGGTCTTCGCAGGAACATGCCCACTCCCCGCAGACCTAGGGATCCCACTTCGGCCCCTCGAAGCCGTTCTCAGGGTATACAACCCTACTTACGCCCCCCCCAGACAACCTCCGAACTTGGGGACTACCAGTCGCACCCCCAGAGCCTCAAGAGGCAGGGGGGCCAGGAGATGATGTCTCCGGGCCGGCCGGCGGTTATTTCTCCCAGCAGCACATCAGCTACTGGGCAGCGCATGCTTCGGACCCCTGGGTGGTGTCCACCCTAACCCAGGGGTACAAGCTTTAATTCCGACAGCAGCCCCCAGCCTCCAGCCAGGTCAAAATGACCAGCATCACAGATTCGGCGAAATCCCTAGCCCTGAACCAGGAGTTAGCCACGCTCCTGGTCCTGCTCCTGGGGGGTTTTACTCAACTTACTTTCTTGTAAAAAAGAAAGGCGACAGACTGTGCCCAGTCCTAGACCTGAGGGGACTCAACAAGTTCCTGAAGGTGTTACCATTTCATATGCTGAGCACAGCAGACGTCCTTCAGACTGTTTCCAGGGGAGAGTGGTTCACGTCTGTCGACCTGAAGGATGCCCATCTTCATGTTCCCATTGTGCCTCACCATAGGCAGTTTCTTCGCTTCGCCTTTCAAGGCGGTCATTCCAGTTCAGGTTGCTCCCATTCGGACTATCCCTCTCCCCACGGGTGTTCATGAAAACACTGCCGTACTTGGACGATTCGCTGATCACCATCCCGGCTTCAGGCGGCACAGGACACTGCTCGCCTTCTCTCTCACGTGGCCCGGTGGGGCCTCAGGGTGAACATGGAGAAGAGCTCCCAGGAGGTGGTCACAACAGATGCCTGCCTCTCAGGATGGGCTGCAGTGTGGCAGAACAGGACTGCTCGGGGGCAGTGGTCTGCTCAAGACCGCACGGAGCATGTCAATGTTCTAGAGCTACGGGCCGTGTACCTAGCGCTCAGACATTTCCTGCCATACTTGAGCGGAAAACAGCTTCTTTATGCCTTTCCACCGTTCCCTCTGATCTTGCCAACGCTTCTCAGAGTTCTTCAACAGGGCCACAGACTCTTGCTAGTGGCCCCCTCATGGCCAGCCAGGACTTGGTTCTCCCTACTGCACAGACTCTGCTGCAGGACACCCTGGCGCCTCCCCGACAGGAGGGACCTCCTGTCGCAACTAGGGGGTCGGATTTGGCATCCCGATCCCAGCCGCCTCCAACTATGGGTCTGGCCGCTGGAGGGCCCAACCGGCTGCTGACTGGCTGCATAGAACCAGTCAGAAGAACTGTCCTGAATGCCAGGGCACCATCTACAGTACGAAAACAGGTGGAGGCTGTTTTCTGACTGGTGTGCGGTTCAGAACAAGGACTCAGTGCAGTGCCCCGTGCCTGTTGTACTTGAGTTTCTGCAGTCCCTCCTAGAGAAGGGCCGGTCTCCCTCTACCCTGAGGGTATACGTGGCCGCTATTTTGTGGCACCATGCTAAGGTCGACAATGACACAGTAGGGAGCCACAGACTGGTGTCCCTCTTCCTAAGAGGGGCTCTGCGATTGCGCCCCCCGAACACCCTGAAAGCCCCTGCATGGGACCTACATTTGGTATTGGACACACTATGCTTGCCTCCTTTTGAACCCCTGGCACAGGCGGAGCCAAGATGGCTAGCGACCAAAAGGTTTTTTCTCCGCCAAAGAAGGTCTTTGCCCTTTCAAAACAGCGCCTGTTCCACTGGATAGTGGAGGCCATTGCCTATGCATACAAGGCGAGTGACCATGCTCTACCATCCGGAGTGAAGGGCCACTCTACCAGGAGTGTCTCCACGTCATGGGCAGCCCTGAGAGGTGTGCCTGTGGAGGATATATGTGCTGCGGCCTCATGGGCATCACCGAGCACATTCACCAGACACTATAGAGTGAACGTTGCCACCCCTCACCCACTGGGGAGGGTTCTTTGGCCAAGTTCCTCTGCCGAAGCTATACGAGGTAGTTACTGTAATTCCTCGTGACTCTGTTGATATAAGTCATTCAGTGTTAAGCACTGCCTCTGGCGGTCAGTAAGGATGAAATAGAACGAAAGTTAGGAATGTAACTACGGTTCTATGAATTCTGGATGACCGCCAGAGTTCTTGGTCACTCAGAATCCCGTGAACTCGCGAGAAGATTCCGTAGGACTGATCTCAGGATGACACCGGAACTTATAGATGACGGGGGTCATCCGAGGTCACAGGTGACTTTGTTGATATAAATACTCGACCTGCGCATGCGCGAGACAGAAGATATCCAGTGTTAAGCACTGCCTTTGGCTGTCATCCAGGATTCATAGAACCGTAGTTACATTCCTAACTTTCGATATAAACCATGGCTATGGAAGCCCTGAGAGGCAAGTGAGAAAAGAATGTATTCTAGTGATCCATTTTCTACAGTAAATCTGATCCATGACCTAAGAATCATGTTTTTAGGTGTTTGTAGTTGTAGTCATTTGGGCCACAAGAAGCAAAAGTGCACCAACTTTTAAGGTACATACATGTTGTGGAAAAAAGAAACTTGTCAGTAAATTATCCTGCCAAATCTTCATTTTTTTAATCTGGTAAAATATGTTTTTCCCACTTTCTGACAGATTTTTTTTTTTTTTTTTTCAGGAAGTTAGAGAGATTATCCTGATAAAACCGATTTTCCCACCTGTTCTTAAGTCATAAACACAGCAGAGAAAACGATTGGCGATGAAAACGATCAGACTTAGAAATCATCAGAAGATCACCAGAAGGAATCACCCTTCCATAAATGTCTTATCTTGTGTCAACACAGGATCTAATGACTTTTATCAATCAGCTACTGGAGATCGTGAAAAGAAACTCTGTACACCTTGATCAAATATTTCTCTCAAGTACAACAACCGCAACAATGCAATACAGTCTTTTTTCCAGATTTTATGAGCTTCAGTTTCTGTTCAGTTTCACAAACTGAAACTGTAAAAGCTAGTTCTACTGATCACCAAAACTGTGATCACAGAGCCTGACCAATGTCTGCACAGCTTGTTCAGCCATAAACACTGAGCAACAGAGTGAGCTGTCATGTCTCCCTTACCTGGTTATTTCTAAAACTATCCACCACCTTATTAAAATCCAGTGCTGTGACCAGATCCTGAGACACTAGCGGTTATTTCTGCACTCTCAGCAAACAGGGAGGTTTCCTTCTAGTGATACTGAACATTTTCCACACATTACAGTTTATGGCTGTAAAGCATGTTTTTTCTACTCGCCATGTCCATATGCATCTCATAAACTTCTCTACATCTCTTTTTTCATCAGTCTGCTGGGCAGCACAGGTACAGTATTTCATCCTGGCAGCCTTCTTTCTGTGTGCTGCTCCTCACCTTTCATAATGCAAATAAATTGTGTGCCGAAAAAATATTTAGTCCGATTTTTCAAACGTCCCCCAAAATGAGATTTTTAGGTTTTTGGGGGTCCTAAGTGTTCATTCAGACACCTACTAAATGATTCTTTGGCCCACTAGCTGTACTGTAACGGTTGAAACCGAACACAGAAATAGAGCCAGGTTGTACCATGAGCCAGTCCGTGGATCCCTGCTACCAGGTGCTCTCCGCTGGTGGCTCCGTGGTATCTGATGTACTCTCGCTCGCTCTGGTGCCGGTTGTCCATGGTCTTCCCCAGGCCGTCTGATAGAGTCCCTGCAAACTGACACACAGAGAACAAGAAGATGTTCACACTACACGGTGTCTTCCACTTTTACAAGTCTCACATGCTTTACAGGTATATGCTCATGTGTATAATATAATACAACAACGCTACATTCAAGTAATATATTCAAAAAAAAAGAGAAAAGGATGTTGTAAAATATATATAGCACAGTAAATACAGAACAAATATAGAACAGAACAAAAGTATTCACACAGAAAAGCAGACTGTCATCTCGACTCAGCTATGCAGAGGAGTACCTTGGCAGCAGAGTTGGACACACCGTGGGTCACATTGCGTATTAGACCACCCACATTGCCGTACTTGATTAACTCAGACATGCCCTCAGTGACGTCGTTGACGAGGCCCATTGGGTTCCCCAGGAAGTCCACAGAGCCTAGGATCTGAGCTGCCTGGCTGATCAGCTCCTACAGACAGGAAACAGTCATGACCTAACAGGAGCCACACAGTGATCTGTCCATGTAGCAGCTAATAGGTGATGGAAATTATCTTTACTTTGCTGAAGTATAATGAGAGGTATGTAGACTTTTAATATGCACCCATCATTCCATATATTCCTACACGAGCCTGTGATTAGATGTACTGTATATGTTCGACTGATTGTAGCAAGAACAAATCTCTCTTATTGATTTTCTCACGAACAAACTTCGGACTCATTGTGGGTCAGACAGGTTCACTAAATATGAGTGAGCTAAATTAGTGCAGATCTGGAAGTGTGTGGACATGTGTACATGTGGACAAAGTATGAACAAGACCTATAGATATACACAGACCCAGACGATTGCATGTAAAGAAGTTTAAAATAAAAGATATGAGGACATAAATCTAGAATGTGCACAAGATAACAGAGAAAAAAAAGAGCAATAATGCCAATAGTGATAATTTGAGTAAATTTGATGACAAAAAAAGAATATCAAAGAAGAAAAAATGCATTTATTTATAAAAGCTAAACAGTGTATGAGTGTAGAGGTAGATACTGTTACTGTGTGGCCATTACTAGGGGTGTAACAATACGCGCATTCGTATTGAACCGTTTGGTATGAGGCTTACCGTTCGGTACACATTACAAACCGAACAATACGTTTGAATAATACTACTGCATTTGGAAAATGCAGAAGCTTAAATTGTGGGAAATATAATGTTCTCAACATGGCAAACCACCCAACGTAACAAACAACGTGCTGTCTGACACTCTACCACGTAAGAGACAACGTACTGTCTGACACTCTACCACGTAACAGACAACATACTGTCTGACACTCTACCACGTAACAGACAACATACTGTCTGACACTCTACCACGTAACAGACAACATACTGTCTGACACTCTACCACGTAACAGACAACATACTATCTGACACTCCACCACGTAACAGACAACGTGCTGTCTGACACTTTACCACGTAACAAACAACATATTATCCGACACTCCCACCACGTAACAGACAACATACTGTCTGACACTCCCACCACGTAACAGACAACATAGTGTCTGACACTCTACCACGTAACAGACAACATACTATCTGACACTCCCACCACGTAACAGACAACGTGCTGTCTGACACTCCCACCACGTAACAGACAACGTGCTGTCTGACACTCCCACCACGTAACAGACAACGTGCTGTCTGACACTCCCACCACGTAACAGACAACGTGCTCTCCGACACTCCCACCACGTAACAGACAACGTGCTCTCCGACACTCCCACCACGTAACAGACAACGTGCTCTCCGACACTCCCACCACGTAACAGACAACGTGCTGTCTGACACTCCCACCACGTAACAGACAACGTGCTGTCTGACACTCCCACCACGTAACAGACAACGTGCTGTCTGACACTCCCACCACGTAACAGACAACGTGCTGTCTGACACTCCCACCACGTAACAGACAACGTGCTGTCTGACACTACCACGTAACAGACAACATACTATCGGACACTCCCACCACGTAACAGACAACATACTGTCTGACACTCTACCACGTAACAGACAATGTGCTGTCTGACACTCTACCACGTAAAAGACAATGTGCTGTCTGACACTCTACCACGTAACAGACAACATACTATCTGACACTCCCACCACGTAACAGACAACATACTGTCTGACACTCCCACCACGTAACAGACAACATACTGTCTGACACTCTACCACGTAACAGACAACATACTGTCTGACACTCTACCACGTAACAGACAACATACTGTCTGACACTCCCACCACGTAACAGACAACGTGATGTCTGACACTCTACCACGGAAGAAAAACATTCTACTCTGGTGAGGCACATGTGTTCTGGGAGGCACGCTACGCTAAACTAGCTTAGCAGGAAAACCGACAGCAGTACACACGCTACAAACTCTCTCCGCAGCGTTTAGGTAGCTGTTCCCTACTGACTCAAACAGGGCCACCGCAATCGCCACGGCGATTGTTATATTTATAGCAGTGGATATGAGACCCTACTCTGGAGTGGAAAACCAGGCTGTACGAACATGCTTAATGCTATTGAGCCCCGTGACACTACTCATTCACGAGCCCATTTCTCCAGACCATAATTCTTGCTTTGTTAAAGAAAACAAAAGCCCAAACAGAGAATCAAATGTCCGAAGCTCCCGCTGTTCCTCTGACAACAGACAGCCGGATGTCACGGACTACACAAATCTACCTGACTGTAACGACACATTACCTCACTACTGAATGGAGATGAAGAGCCATGTTCTTCAGACGTGCCTCCTTGAGAGTGTCACTAGCGAGGATTTGGCATTTCTGCTTTTTTGCCGTATTGAAAACATACCAAACCGTAGCACCACTGTATCGTATTGAACCGAACCAAGAATTTTGTGAACCGTTACACCCCTAGCCATTACTCAGGAATAGTGAAGAGGAAGGACTGTCCACATTCAGTAGGTAAAGAGATGTTCGAGGAGGATCCTTTCAATATTCTTCTGACACGTTCAAGCACAGTGGAAGATGTCTTTAATCCATAAAAATGGGTCATGAGCACAGGTGATTTCAGCACTATAAAGGCCTGTGTCCACATGGTGTCTTTTTCTGGCAAACAAGTACCCGCAGGGCTCTGGGAGCTCTTCATCCCAGCGTTTCATTGAAACAACAATATCTTGACAACTTATCACCATTCTTACCTCCGTTGTATGATAGACTTTGCTTTTTATTATTTTTTTGGGCTACTATCTTTTTGGTTGACTTTGTTTTTTCACCATGAGCACCAACAGGAGGATGCTTGCTTCATACTTTGTATAGGTGAGCTTGTCATCGCACAACCGTAAGAGCAACGTACACTAAAAGCAACACTCACCAGCAACATTTACTGTCTGCCCGGCCGATCTACTCCCACAAATGGGCGTTTCGGTCTTTGTCATGATAGAGTCTGTCTGAGATATAAAGTTCAGGATAGACAGACACGGCCAAAACAAGCTTCTCCTCCATTTTTGACAGTATCGTCACCAGCACTTTTTGAAAAGTTCAGAGATTTTAAAGTTGAAGGGCTTAGAGTGGCCACATAAAAAATGAAGAGCGCTCAGAAAAAGGACAGTAAGTGTAACAGTTTTTCTGTTGGCTGCCGCATACATTCTCTCCTCATTGTGAACAATTGGTAAAAAAGACGTTGATACTCAGAAAAAACCGCTATGTCGAAACAAATGCTACAACACCGAAAAAAATGATTTGGAATGACTTGTGTAGAAGGAAGGATGCCAAACAGCTGCGGTGAATGTGCTTCGAGTCTTTAGAATCTCTGATAATGTAGAGAACTTTTCAGACGAGACTAACTTCCAAACCCTCTTACCTCTCTGAAGTGCTTGAGTATGTCGTTGATGATGATCTCCTGGGTTTCGTAGGGGTGCACTCTGGTGAATGGGTACATGTTGATGACTGCATCCTCAAAGCGAACCAGAGGAAAGCCCAGGGTGCCTTTCAGGGCCTACAGTGATAAGAAAACATCCATATGAGAAAACATTGGAAGGCAAGGCAGCTTTTTGTTTTTTTGAATGTAGAAATCATCAATTATGATGTGTGACAATATGACAAAATAGAGAACATTTGGCAGCACACAGAAATACATATACCAAAACAGGCAGGACTCCATTCCTACTAGGCTGACACATTTGGAAGTAACAGAGCAACATTATGCGGTGACAGGCGGTAACAGGAAGTAACAGAGCAACATCATGCGGTGACAGGAAGTAACAGAGCAACATCATGCGGTGACAGGAAGTAACAGAGCAACATCATGCGGTGACAGGAAGTAACAGAGCAAAATTATGCGGCGACAGGAAGTAACAGAGCAACATCATGCGGCAACAGGAAGTAACAGAGCAACATCATGCGGCGACAGGAAGTAACAGAGCAACATCATGCGGTGACAGGAAAAAAGAGTGACATCATGCGGTGACAGGAAGTAACAGAGCAACATCATGCAGTGACAGGAAGTAACAGAGCAACATCATGCGGTGACAGGAAGTAACAGAGCAACATCATGCGGTGACAGGAAGTAACAGAGCAACATCATGCGGTGACAGGAAGTAACAGAGCAACATCATGCGGTAACAGGAAGTAACAGAGCAACATCATGCGGTGACAGGAAGTAACAGAGCAACATCATGCGGTGACAGGAAGTAACAGAGCAACATCATGCGTTGACAGGAAGTAACAGAGCAACATCATGCATTGACAGGAAGTAACAGAGCAACATCATGCGGTGACAGGAAGTAACAGAGCAACATCATGCGGTGACAGGAAGTAACAGAGCAACATCATGCGGTGACAGGAAGTAACAGAGCAACATCATGCGGTGACAGGAAGTAACAGAGCAACATTATGCGGTGACAGGAAGTAACAGAGCAACATCATGCGGTGACAGGAAGTAACAGAGCAACATTATGTGGTAACAGGAAGAAACAGAGTGACATCTTGCGGTGACAGGAAAAAAGAGTGACATCATGTGGTAACAGGAAGTAACAGAGTGACATCTTGCGGTGACAGGAAGAAACAGGCCCAATCCCAATGTCCCCCCTAAAGCCTCAAACCCTGAACCCTCAAGGACTTACTGACGTCACCTTGTAAGTGGGTGAGTGTGAGAGACTGTGAGGGCTTGAAATGGTGTAAATAGGAATGGGACAGCACTTTGGTGCAGCATGTCACGTTACCATGAAAATGACAGAAAATATGATGTACAACTGTGGGTATTTATTTTATACTTTGTACTCCCTGATTTGAACGTCTTCAGGCTCTTTCCTCACAAGATGAGAGGTAACTTCATAAAATCTATTTACTCGTTTTTGTCAAAACGGCTTCAATGACAAAATCAAATATTTGATGAATAAATAAAGAAATATCTTCTGATTTTATGTTTATTTTTTGTTCCATCTTTAACCCTTAATGTTTCTGTGTAAATTTATTATGACAGGCTGAGCACACGTGATCCGTCCTCTTTGTTTACCTTTTTTTTTTACGTCTCCATGCGTCCACTGGTTACCCTGTGTTTAACGTCACATTGCTATGATTTGTGGGTAATTCCCTTAGGCTAAGTCAGCATACCATGCTGACTTACGGAAAGGGTTCATAAAGGGCTCAAAATGTCTGCGAGAGAGCCTCAAACACTTGATGATGTGACAGTGGGACATCTCTAAACCCTCACGGACTTCGCGGGAGCGCGCCTCAAAGTCCGTGAGTCCGTAAGGGGGGACATTGGGATTGGGCCACAGAGTGATATCATGTGGCAACAGGAAGTATCAGTGACATCATGCGGCACAAGAAGTAACAGAGTGACATCATGTGGTGACAGGAATCCATCGCATGACATTTCTGTGTGCATAGATGCACAAAAATGACAAGACTAAAATCTATTTTTACCAGAACCTCTTACTAGCGTATTTTGTCTTCTGCCGTTTCAATACTTTGATTCTTATTAGAATCCTTTAAAAAGTATCGAAACGTTTTCCCCTCTGTGACATTGCGAGTGCCTGCAAATGGTCAGAGTTGAATATCGTGTGGAAAATGTCTCAAATTACTTTTTCAGAAATCTATTACAACAGGTTAAGTGATGCTATGCATTTGTCAGCCCAAGTTTCAATGTTCCATTATTGTAAATTCCAAATTATATTTAAAATATATGTCTGTAATAATGTTGTTCTTATGTGCCTTTTATGTACAGTATGTATTTCTCAGCAAAACTGAGCATCTGCAACCACATCTTAATGATTACTTTAACACATTGATTTATATTACCGGAAGGAATACTTCTGCACTCATAATTGACTTTACTGCGTCCTATTACAGGGCGACTGTGGCCAAGTGGAGAGCAGGGTCATCCTTTAATCAGAGGATCGGCGGTTCAATCCCCGGCTCCGCTAGTCGCATGTCGATGTGTCCTTGAGCAAGACACTTATCCCCAAAATTGCTCCCGTAGCTGTGCCTACGGTGTATGAATGTGATAGAATCTGATGGGCAGGTGGCACCTAGCCCCTGCATCAGTGGGTGAATGATGACAAGTAGTGTGAAAGCGCTTTGAGTGATCGGAAAGACTAGAAAAGCGCTATACAAGTACAGTCCATGTACCATTTACCATGGTGGAAGGAGAGTGGTTTTAGGTGGAGTTGCATGCTGGAACTCAATCACATTTTTGACAAACAATGACGGATATTTTCATTTCTGTTTGTGTAAAGATTAAATGAAATGGTAAATGGGCTGTACTTGTATAGAGATATTCTAGTCTTCTGACCACTCAAAGCTCTTTAACACTACATGTCATCATTCACCCATTCATACTCTGATGACAGGTGCCACCTGCTTATCAGAACTATTTAACATGCACAGCCTACGGTAGCAAGTGTCTTGGCCAAGGACATAGACTAGCGGAGCCGGAGATTGATCCGCCGATCCTCTGATTGGTAATGGTAAATGATTGAAGTCAGTCGCCCCCACTGCAACATGTTGATCAGTGAGCTTTAGAGGTGTTGGTAGGTGTATATTGGACAGAGCCAGGCTAGCTTGTCCCCCTCTGCATCCAGTCTTTATGCTATACGAGGCTAACCACTTCCTGACTCCAACTCTGAACATCTGACTCTCAGAAAAAGCAATTTCCCAAAATGTTGAACAATAAACTATTCTTTTAGATTAATACTAGCCCCTCAACTTGTTCTGTCTAACAATATGATGTTGCCTGTGCAGTCTGCAGTCAGGTGATGGAGTCAATAGAAGGCAACATGCTGCTCACAAGGAAAGGTGACGTTACTCTGCATCAGCTAGGTGCAGATTTATGAAGCGCGGCAGGACAAAGACTGATGTTGTGTCATGTTTGGTTACCTTGAGATCAGGAGGCAGCTTGTGAGAGGTGAAGACACTCAGTTTGACCTGAGGAAGGCTGATCTTCAGGTTCTCAAAGTAGTACCGTTTAGGAGGTCCTGCGTCCTCGCTGGGCCTCTCATAAATGTTTTCATCCAACTTCTCCAGCTCTGCATTCATTACAGTTTGTTATATATGGAAGTGAAAACCACCTTCTTACTCACAGCATCACACAAATATTAACAATGACATTCAACTGATGACCCACCAGCTTCTGTCTGTCCGTAGCCAAAGAAGCTGAGCAGCTTGAGCAGCAGTTTCTCCTCGATGATGACCGTGAAGCGCCGGGCCGTCACCATGAGGTGCTGTGAACACATCATGGTTACATCATAAATCGGTTGATTTCAGTACCTAATAGTCTCTGGCTCACTAGAAATGTCAAGAAACCAGGAATTATCTGGTGAAGATCTGAAAATTGTGATTCAGCGTGTGACGCTCACCTTGAAGAGATCAGTGAGCATGAGGCTGCTAGGAACCTTGACCGAGTTGACCTGCAGGGCCGGGCCGCTGTCGCTGACGCCACTGTCACTGGAGCTGGGAGTCACACACAGCATCACAGGCTGGGTGGTACCCAGCAGCTGGTTGTCCACCTGATGACCAAAACATGAATGACCAAGTATTCACACAAAGCTCTTCACTAAAACACTGGATGGATGAGTTACTGTGTAAATAAAGATGTGATAGTTATCGAGAATGGAGCTCTAATTAAACACCTTTTTGATCATGGTTTTTGCATTTCTGAATATTGTTTTGAAGCAGTGGATAGGAGGAGAAATCTAACAAATGATAGATTAATCACTGTTTTTTATGGATTGTAGACTATTGGTTTATGAACTGGATCAAATAGACAGAGTTTGTCACACAATGCATATAGATTGTGTCTTGTTTGTATCTGTGTATTGTGTATTGTGCCTAGGAGCCTGTGTTTGTGTATTTGTTGTTTTTCCATTGTGGGAAATCTCCTAGAGCGTTAATAGTGGGAGGTTTATGTTTTTGTTTGGTTTTTGTGCTGTTAGATGATGGTTGGTCAAAATGCCGGAATATTTGGTTTGTTGTTGTCTGAATAATTCCATACGGGATAGGTCATCTAAATGACTGGGGATGAAAATTAATTCACAGGAAGCTTCTGCATCATACCAGCACAGTGGATATGGACTGCAGTAATGTAGCATCAGTGTCAATAACACTGTGTGTCATTTACAAAGTTTGATTGATTTGATCTGAATGATGAGTAGGATAGAAAAGGACATCGGTCAGCATTGTAAAGCAGCTGCTTTCACAAGTGATCAACACCAACTGTGTCCTGCTGATGAACTGAGAGGGTCTTTCTGACACTGTTCTTCAGTGGTCTGAGTCCTCGCCGCATAATCCAAAGTTCATTGTCAGGCAAACATGGCATACTGTATGGGGTCCCACAAAGACAATCATTACTTATCATTTCACTGTCCTCTAATGACATGAACTACAACTGCAGGCTGCCTTTCACCCTCTAAGACAGAGCTATTGGCGGAAATGGAATATAATGTAATTAAGTATATTTTCTTTAGTGTATAATCACCTGCATATAACAATTGTTGTGTTCCGCATTTTTTTTCATTACTAATTATCCCTAATTTGAACATCTTCATACAGGCTCCCCTCTGGTTTAACCATGTATTAAACATTGTATTACCATCCACGTCTGGTCCCCATCACAGCAAAGTCAAGCAGGATTTAATCGAAGTCTAAATCTAAAATCTAAATCTTAAGAAGCTGGTGGGGTAGCATGATAGTCACCATGGAGAATGGAGATAGTGACGTGCTTTAGAGATGTGCTCCAGGAAATTGTGATCGGGACGGAAAACCTTTACAGTATTTCAATTGAGGTTCCGTTCTTCATTCCTTTTAAGAGCTATACATACAGTCAATTTAAGACAATTTTAGATTTTTTAGGCCTGAATTTCAAAGTAAAGGACCCGCTGAAACCCTGTATCATGTGAAGCACCTTGAACTGCTTTGGAATGAAATTATTACTGAATGTTCCCACAGCTGTGGGGAGCTCACCTGGATGTTCTGAATGCTGAGCTCTAACACCTCGTTGGCAGCAGTGCGAGTGAAGTGGACATCTATACCAGACAGCGTAGTGAACACAAGCTCCTCAGGAACCTTGTTGACCAGAGACACACCCACCCCTTCCTCCAGATTCACCAACACCTGTGGATGAAGACAGAGCAGATGTCAGAGGAACCTTCTCTCATAGAGACAGTGAAGATTACTGTGGGACTGCTTCAGTACCTGGTACGGGGTACAGGTGTATTGTTAAACACGTGATTGAAAATATACTGAATGAATGCGTCATGTAATTTGCCAGACATGAATGTCAGTGACAAGCTACGGTGCATGTAAAATAGTTGCTGGTACCTCCAGCTCCTGCTCAGGCTCTCTCTTCTTTACATCCTCTTTGCATCTTTCCTGCTCAGTGGAGGATGAGCTCCGGATCATTCTCCTCTGGTTGAAGTCACTGATCTACAAACACACACACAAGGCTGTGAGGTTCAGCATCACCATTAATAAAAAGCAGATAGTATCAGATGTTATCAAAGCACCAAATCTGACTTACAGCGTATGAAAACAAGCAGAGAAGAACTAAAGATAGAAAGTGCATTCAAACTTTGTAATATATAGAAGTATGTGTAAGCAATATGTACACATCTGCAGTAGTACTACTATAGTACCTGATGCTGGTAAATCCCAATATTTACTGAAATATTCAAAACCACAAATCATCAAACATGACATTTCCGTAAGTTCATTATATTGTGTATTACTAAACTAAAGTTGTCAAGTAACTTGAGACTTAAGTAACTTAGACTTGTATCTACAGAGGTGTTATTGTGTGTTGGTGGTGTTGCCATCATCTGTTATGAATGTTAATTGTTTCTAGGTTGCTTATGCACGTAAACAAGGGCTGGGCCATAATTCTATCGGATAATTTGTCATCTTTCAATGGTATCATATCATGATGAAATCATATAAGGAGATATTGTGATTCACAATGTCAGCTCAATTGAAACAAGCACATACTAACTCACATTACTCAGAAAATCTGATTATTTTGCACTAAGTTTTAATTAAACGAGAAAATACTTTTTTATTTGTTAAGTATTTAATTCACACATAGAGTTAACAAAACCATGTGGTTATTTCATATATATTAATTCATGGCATTACCATGAAATATACTTTATCATGATATACATTGTTATTGAGAGATGACATGATCCATATCGTGAAGAAGATTTTAAACCTAAACTTGATCATCTTTGAATCCTAGTTCAGAAAGTGGGTTTTAAAACACATCGTTTCATCACAGGGATAAAAAAGGTGCAAACATGGGAATACTGTAGAGCAGTGTGGGGGGTCTCTTTCATGTGTGATTAGTCAACTTTAGCTGCTTTTTATGTGTTCTGTTACATCAAATGCTTCACAAAGTACATCACATGGACCTGCAACTTTCCTTTCACTCAAGACGTCAGGTTCTAATAGATTTTGGTCAAATTCAACTAACTCATTGATTCACCAAAAGAATACACCTGCTGCTCAGTGTCAATGCTACTACTGTTGAAAGATTATTAATCCATTCATACAGCGTTTTACTGGCTTGTGTTTTCACCTGCAGGACACGTGTGGGTCCATCTGGCAGCACCTGGACCGACAGCACGCCAGAACCAGGTCTCATCTTCTGGTTAATGAACTGCTGCTCGGGGCCGGGCTCCTGCAGCCCCGAGTCTGGTCCCAGCACCACCTCTGCTCCATCATACAGACCTGCCGTCCCGCCCTTCACCTGACGAGTACAAGTCGTACATAATGAAACAAAACTGAAGAACATACAATATGTGAGTATCAACAGTACCAACATTCAGGACTCTGGAGTCCACAGCAGTGCATAGAGGAGAGGAGCTCCTGTCAACATACATGAGCTTGGTGTACTCACCTGCACTACCAGCCGGGGCAGGCCACAGGTCAGCATGCCTGAGCTGAAATACCACGTCTGGGTGGTGCTGCGGCGTGAGTCCGGCCTCCTCAGCATCAACGGCTCAAAACTGGGAGAGACAGAGACACCTCTTACATTGAAATTGTCCATGATAGATGTCCACAACTGACTGTAAATGAGTCCTGAGAGAAGCATGTGTGTGTTGAGCTTAGACTCACCACAGCTGCACAAAGTACCAACCTGTTGTCACTGACAGCTGCTAGCCCGGCGATATCCAGCACTAGGGAGGAGTCCAGTGGGCGTGGCTGTGCCGACTTGCTCTGCGGTGGAGACGAGCCTTCATGACACAGCATGCCGCTCCCAGTCATCCTCCACAGCTGGGAGCGCTTCCCCGGCTCCTGCACAATAATCAAAGGACAAGTTACACATCCATCAATGGGCTTAGTCTCAATGCTTTCTCCATCACCTAAAAACTGTACCTTCTTTTTCAGGATGACCCGTTGAGTCTTGGTGTCCACATCCAGAACCAATTCAGCACAGCTCACCAGACGCTTCTTCCCAACAGGTCTCTTCTCAACATTCCTGCATCAAGAAAAAAATGCTGCTGTTGTATAGAAAACGTGATAACATATTATGATGTCATTATGAGTTAGTCATGTTGTTGGTTCATACGGTGAGAAGGTGTGTGTGGCTGCGATGTAGATGAAGTTCTCGTAGTAGAGCTTGTTGTATTCTCTGAAGAAGTTCATGTCAGACGTGACCTCTGAGGATCCGGCTCCCTTCACAGTCAGTGTGAGGTAGGGGGGCAGCGTGGGCTCATCACAGGCATAGTCCAGCACTGAGCCTGCCTTCACCTCAGTGTGCAGCCGGATGTCAGCCACACCATGCTGCCAGAACTGGATGGGCACCTGAAGGAATTTAGACAATGGAATCTATTCACTGTATTTAGTAATTTATCTCTGATAGTGTGCACTGGTATGCCCATAATGATTCATTCATGGAGAGAGAGGTGGGAGTGGAAGTCCAGGAAGTGATTCAAGTAAGTAGAAACAGCTCATGCTGTTCACCTCAGAGATGTTGTCCATGCGGAAGGGTGGAGGCAACTGGTCAGCATCAGAGAAGGAGATCTGGTAGGTTGCTCCCTTCAGGGTGATCTCTGTCCGCAGAAAGAAACAGTTCCCCAGTGTGTCCCTGTTTAAACCAAGATCCACTTAAAACATGTCAAATACTTCAGTGAAAACATGACCTCATTTGGTGGAATTTGTTTTAGGTACAGCATAGAAAAAAAAATGTCTAGTACGCAGTGTCAGCATCGCAACATACAGGCAGAAATCAGATATTACACAATAAATAATAATCACAATATTCCTCGTGGACAATGAAGAGTGACATGTGGCCAGGTTAACTATAAACATGTATGCCCAGATGGACATGTTGGGAAGTTCAAGGTATCAGACGGCATTTAGCTTTGAAATGAGGGTTACACTTCTACCTTCAACCTCCATTTTCAACATCATAACGTCATAATAAAATAACTTTACTTCATTACGAACATAGTAAAGCCACTGAAAGGAAATGTATGTATATATGTAGCTCACCTCATGTTGACGTGAAAGGACTTGGGCTTGTTGACCTCGAAGCCTCCAGACCAGGTGCAGTTTGGGGTGTCCATGAGGCGCACACACAGCAGCTGGTCGTAGTCGTTGCGGGGCCAGTGGAAGACGACGCTGGAGCCCGGCAGGGTGGAGATGTAACCCTCAGGGTTTGCCGTACCCTAGAACAAATGTATTCACTAATGATTAACAACTTCTGTCGAGAGAGAGAGTTAGAGAGTGTGTGAGTGTGTGAGAGTGTGCGTGAGTGAGTGTGAGTGTGTGACCCAATCTGAACTGAGGATGCTGCTGTTACTGTCTACGGTCTACGTCTCAACCACTGAGCTACCAGAACTCACAGTGAACGTTTCATTTCAAGTTCAGTTCTCACCTTTCCTCTTGCAAACTCTCTCTGAGCGAAGGCCAGTTTGTGTGTAGAGCGGTTGTCCAGCAGGTAGCGCGGGGCAAAGGTCACTATGTGAGTGTCCCTGTAGCGTCCTTTTCCTTTCCGCACGCTGATGCCTGTGTCCATCAGACAGGGATCAAACAATGCCTGACAAACATTTTACTGATAATGTATTAACAGAGACATTTTAGCTTGAATATCAACAGTTGGAGAATAAAAGTCAAGATATATTTGCTACATGCATCAGAGTGCCAGAAAAAGCTGGAGCAGTGTGACAGAGAGGGAGTGCTGCTTTATGCCAGAAGATGATCTGTGTGCCAATAGCTGTCTGTGCAGGAAAAAGATGTAGATTCAGTACAATTTATAATATGATCTATATTGGCCAAAGAGAAGCTGCAGTGATGCACCAGACCTTCCATTCAACTGGAGTCCTGATGAAAGGCCATGAATACATTCAAATAGATTACTGCAGTTCAGTATTTCATTCCTCTTCTTATATGCCTTTGCAAAATGAGACACTATGCACCCAATGATCAGGATCAGGGCCCATCCTGGGTATCGGATTATTATTCAAATCAGGCACTAGTTTGGTTAGTGCTTTCCATTTGTACTGTTTGTGAGTGTACCAACTTGCCTATGTTGTATATGAGGCCAGGTCTGTTCCCGTGCTGGATAACCTTCACCGCCCTGACTCCACTCCCTCCGTCCAGGGAGAAGCCCTGGCACCAGCCTGGAACTCCGTCTGGGTGAATCCCTTTCCCGATCCGCATAGTACACCTGGGATCAAGACAGGCGGGGAAAAGATGGAATGTAAGGCGTGGAAGATGGGACTCAGGAGGTAGAGCGGTATCCTGTGCACATGTCAAAGTGACAGACACTAAACCACAGGCAGGCCGTTGCCATCGGTGTGTGCATCATTTACGATAAAAACACCAGAAGGACGTCTGTTGGGTAGAACATTGCTCACTAGCTAAGACATTATGGATGCTCGGGAACAGAGTAGTTTGGTGTCTCTAATTCACTTACATAGCAGGCTGCTCCTTGTCAGTGTAACAGAATAGTAACGGACTAAGGCTTCGGGCCAACTCGTGCTCCTCAAACTGGCCTGCAGCATCGGCTTTTCCATTGTCCTGACGGAAGATTAACGGCAGACCTGCGGGAGAAAAGTGGCTTTAGGGAACGATAACAGTTCTTAAAGCAAAGACTGGTTTGGGATTTTTTCTGTAAAATGTACAACTGAAGTTTATAACAGCAACGAGAACATTACCAGTCTTGTTTATCAGCCAGTAGGGGGCAGAAATCAGGATCTTAAGGGCCCCCTGTGCTCGCAGGATGATGCGGATGGTGAGGCAGAGCAGCTGTTTGTTGGTGTCATACAGCCTCATGCGTACCACATAGTTCTGAGTGCCAGGTGGAATCAGCAGCTCTTTGCACACAGGGAAGCTCTCCAGCAGGACTCCTTGAGGATACACACCATGAACACCGGGAGTGAGAACAGGGAAAATGTCTAAACACTAGCCAGTGAAAGACTTTCGGCAAGTCCTGACCTAGCTCCATGTTCTGCGAAGTGTCTGCAGCGTGAAGCACGGCCTCTTTTCCCGGCTTCAGGGCCCCTTTGATGGACGTTCCTTTGATGAAGTAGTTGAGGTCACAGGGCAGCAGGTTGGCCAGAACCATGGTGGGCAGCAGGTAGATGGTGTGGCCTGGCTGTCGATAGATCTGCTTGGCACTGCCAGAAACCGTCTTGGCAGGCTGCTGATCCGGGTAGTTCTCCTTTTTGATGACCACACAAAACCTGCGAGAGACAGAGAGATGAGGGGAACGGTCCCAGACCAAGAACTAAGTCCGGCTGACTGTATTTACCTGAAGTTGCTCTTGAGGCTGTCGTCAAAGTCTGCTGACTGACACTCCCTCTTGCTGCTGCTGATGTCTCCGGGCCGCTCCACACTGGTCCAGTGGATGGGAACCTTACAGAAGAACAAGCCCAGGCCTTTGGGCCGAGACTGCAGCCTCCAGGACGTCAGGTGGAGTGGGACCGCCAAGGCCTGGCCAGGAAGGATCGGAGGCAACACCACTGGTTCTGTCAACACAGAGACAGTTAGCTTCATTAGAATGACACAAGTAATACGATAATAAAAATGAAACAAAGAAACCCGTCTCTACATGTACTTGACTTTTGAATAAGTATTGGTGCTTAGTCAATGGACCTAAAGTGGACCAGTGTCTTACTGTCAGGAGCAGAGGGGCTATCCAGTCTGACCTCCATAGGAACATCCAGCCGGTTCTTCACCATGAGAGCGGAGCGGACAGTGATGACCTTCCTGGCACTGCCCTCCATCGTGATGGAGAAGACCACTCTAACTGGAGGCAGGGCCGAGAACTGAGGGCTCCAAGGGATTAGGCATGGGATGATATAAAAATTTCACGTCATGATTATCCTGGCCAAAACAATTGCGATTCACGAAATAACCCCTATAATGATCAAAATATGATTTAAACTCTTGAAATGGCAGTGAAACATTCTGGAATCACTTTACCTTCATTTTTTAAGAAACAAATGTTTTTATTGCATTACAGTTAAGACACATTTTTTCTTACTGAAAAATAATCAAACAATCCTTAACAAGATAATCATAAATCATAAGGTCCACCTGCATAAATAAAGGATAAATAAATATACAAACATTATGAGTCCGTTCTTTCTTACACGATAATCCCAGTATTTTAAAAATCAGGCTCTATATTTCACCACTCATGTGATGACATTCACGATCATCCCAATAATAGGAATTCAACACAATCAACTTATTGTCAGCGTCTTTTTTGACTGAAATTCGTGATAAAATCCTATATCGTCTCATCCCTACAAGGCATTCAGGTTTAAACTCATACTGAGCATTTCTGCTGTTTCAAGGGCATTCACCAAGGCTTTTATTTGAATAATAATTATTATCATCATAATTAAAAACAGACCCTTTTTTCTAATGTCACAGTTTTATTAGCATGTGCCATCATACAGTATTTCAGTTAGAGGGCTGCCTGTTTTCTGATCTGCTCCTGTTCCTTCATGTTCACCTGAAGTCTTGATACTTTCAGTATGACGTACATTAACTCCATCAGTACTTCAGAGTCATGTCATACTCACCACTCTGCTGGTTGACTCTCATGACTGTTAGGGTTAGGGTTAGGGTTAACCCTAACCCGAATTACTGCTGTGTAAATGTACCGTACATTATGTGTGCTAAGTTCATGCTAAACTATTATAAAATAATTAGTTCCATCTTCACTCATACTATACCGGGCCTTTATTAGTTCATGCTAGACACTATTTGAAACCGGTCTTTTACTTGAAAATCTTTATACTTTTATGTTCTTTATTTTTGCTTCATTAGCCAAGTTGTTCTTTATCTTGTTTCCTGGTGTATAATGAGTGTTACAGCTGCTACTGTGGCAGCATATGCTTACTTAGACTGCTCACTGATTTAGAAACAAGACTCACATAAACATGCGGGTGGATGATGTTGGTTCTGCTAATAGGACTGCCAACCTGTGGAAGCGTAAAGGAGAAAAACAAAGGTTTCACATCAAACTCTGGGCCAATTCGTCAGAAACATCATCAACATGAATGTTGCTCTGGAGGTTTGGACTTGTGCTCACAGTATTGGACGAGTTGTTTCTGTCCGGAGCTGCGTAACGGAAGAAAACGCCCACTTTGTCCACAGACACCGGCTTCACTTGCTCCCATCCACACACCCGCACCAGCAGCTGGTGCAGCTTCAGCTCATGAGTGTGTCTGCAGAGGAGCAGGGATACATAATCATTATCTACTGAATGCACAATTCACCATCACTCAATCATTATACTAGACTGTGTTTCACAAGCCAAAGCACTGCACAGTCATTTAACAACAATGAGTGAACATTTACTGACGACCACATCACTGGTGTTTACATTGAACATGTACATGAACACCAGATTATTGCAGTGGTTCTTTGGCCTTCTTGTGTCTATATGCAGTTCAAGTGTCATCACTCCAACAGGTAACATCAACATAAATATATACAGTAGTGGATTTCAGCTTCACAGGAACATACATATGTATATATTATTAATAACCTGGGGTTCATTTTAGCTATCAGTCCTATTGGCTTTGATAATAATTGTGTTTATTAGCTTTACTGTAGAATCAATGCTAACAGCAAGAGTTGCCATGTCCTACTTATACCATTAAGTTGTCCCTGCAATCAAGCTGATGTAGAACATTTTAAAGTATAACAGAGAAGGAGAAACACAGAGAAGTAAGAGACTAATGTGACAGGACCTGATAAGAATACCCTCCTATCTATTCATAACGACCATTCCAGTTTCAGACAGATGCTCACCACAATTACTGCAGAGTTAAATGTAATCAAACCAGTAAGAATGATGGCCAAACTAACCAACAGTTTCATAAACATGTTCATATTCATTGAACAAAATCAACAGGTGCTGTAAATGTGACTCAGATCTGTACCGGTGGCGGAGTTTCTCGCGGGCTTCAAACTCAAAAGGAATCTCCTCTCCAGGCAGCACCTCCCTCCACTGGCTGACATTGTGAGTGTCATCAGTACCTGGACCGCGGACCTCTGAGATAGAGTCTGCACTACTGCTGTGAGACAGTGCCACCCTGTGGGGAACATGTGGAGACATTTATCTGAGGTGAGTTTCTCCTCTCAAGCTGAAAATGTGTGCTGTGAAGCCTCTCACTCTGAAGTTAAACATTACTGTCACTCAGTGGTGGGCCGTCAGGGCCTTCAAGGCCTTCTCTGCTGGCCTAAACAGAATCACAAAGTTATAGCTATTTTATAATTTAATCATGTTTCTTAAATACACTACATGTATTATAATTTCTAATAGTATTTTTCCCATTATCTTATCTTCTCATTGCACAGCTACTGTCTTCCTCAGTTGCTCTGCTTCCAGTGCAGCTTGTTTTAAGTAGAGCTTTTATCCAATCAGATCTCACCTCTGTGTCTCTAGGTAAGAAGAGAGGCAGAGGCCTGCAGCCTCACAAGTGAATCCCTTTGCACTTTAAGTGAATGGGGACGATATTGTTGATTGTCATAGTGTTCAACCAATCAGATCTTTAGTTTGACATGTTGGCCGTATTCTTTGACGTGTCAGAGCCTGCTAGCTGGCCTACAAGTACGTCTGCATTACTGCAGCTCAGTTTCCAGGTGCAGCTCTGCAGTGAGGTGCAGCGTGTGCTGCGATTGGTCAGTGGGCGAGCACGTGACTATCGTGAAACAAAACTTAACAGCAGAGGCTTAGTAGCAGTGAGAGTTCAAATTGAAAGATATGGAAGAAATTATGACTTTTTTGCATTTTGCTTGGTGTAGATTATTATTATTTTTACCTAGCTTTGTTTTTTTAACACTCAATGTCTGAAGGAGGAGAAACGGATTTGTGAGTTGGGATTGAACCGTGGGATTAAACTCTTTGTCAACAAAGAAAGGAGGATGCACTTTGTCTTTTAGTGAACAGCATTTGGTAAGTCAATTGCGTTTGTTTTTTTACATCTAATATCTGAATGGCCCTCCAGTGTGCAGCAGAATGCGTGTTGCTGCAGGTCTGCTGGATTGATTTGTCATGCTCTGTTGTCATATGAATATATGCGACCGGTTCTTGTGAGTTTGTTGTTGTCGTGTTAATTATATAGATTTGGACAATATGCATTGTCCGTTAAGTACGAAGCATACCGCGGATTTATTGTTTGTTAAGCTAGTTTAGCCTAGCCTCCTAGAAGTGCGGGGCCTCAGCGGGGGCCTCAGCTGTTTTTTGTTGTGTTTTTTTTGTTCCGGGTTGAGAGGTCACAGCCCGGTGTCTCCTACGTGAGCGCAGTCCACCGAAAACATATTTCCCACAATTTTGGCGCCATCATTAGGTTATTAGGAGGTGTTTCAGCTGTGTTACAGCACTGAAGGCCCAGGTATAAAATGCACGGCCCGCCACTGCTGTCACTTCTACACATCTTCATACCATTGCTCACATACATTTTGTCCTCCAGTATCGTCATAGCAAATGTTCTACAAATAGAAACAGGTGGTGATGTCACATATTTACCTATAATTACTGTGACAATAAAAAAAACAACACTAAAAGACTACAAAGAGACCACAACAGCTCCAAAGAGACACAAAGAGACTCACGACAACTAGGAAAAGGGGTAAAAAAAAAACTGAAAAGAGACACAAAACAACCACAAGGAGATGCAAAATGACTACAAAAAGGGGCAAAACAACCACAGACAAAAATACTACAATACGAATAAGCAATTACACAGTGACACAAAAAACTACAAAGAGTGACCATAAAAAGACCAGAAAGAGACACAAAACAACCAAAAAAAGAGACTTAATAACTATTAAGTCTGTGCGTCTTGCTGCTCTATAGGTAAGGTGTTGGGGCCTTTTGCATGTATGTGCCCATTCTTTCATAATCCGCTCACGGCCACACTTACCTTGTGGGGGTTGTAGTCAGAGTGGCAAACCACATGGTACATCCTGTGTGGTTGCGCAGAGCGTATGGAACAAATGGCTGCCTCCTCTTGGACAGCTTGACATCGGCTGGAAGCACAAATGAAAACTGAATCAGAGAGAAGATGAGTATGCTTGGTCTTTATTATTATTATTAACTTTAGTAGTGTATGGTCCTGCGCTTGCTTTCTTCTTGGGTTGTGAGACCTAAAAAGCAGATAGGGCACAGGTGCCTTGGAATTCTATCCTTAATAAAGGGGACCTCAACTAATCAACCTGTGAAAACAGCTGTATAGTATTCTCTGTGGCTCTGAGACAATAACTTGGAGATCACAAACAGAAACCGAACACAAAGCCTTCTCTATGAACTTGGGGTGTGTTCCTCAACCATACTGAGTTGAATACTAAGTCATGATATCTCTGCTCCTGCTGCTTTTATTTTGACCATTATTCTTTAAATGCACCCTCAACTTTATAGAGATCACTGGAGTACCCCTTTCAAATTCATACTTGCAATTATAACAGTTAGAATTGGCTTGGCTAGGTCTAGTGCTCATTTTCCATGTTCTTCACATGGACATAGAGTATATAGAGATCAATGGCAGTTTGTAAATCAGTAAACAGTAATTTCAACACAATGCTGCCTTATACAGCATTTTGCTCTTTACTTACCATCACAATGGATTATTACTGATTTTACAAAATGCCAGAAAATTCTTGTCCTATTCAATAAATAAGTCTGGAATCTTATTGAACAAATTAAAAAAAACACACAGATGTAAGCAAACTGCTGTCCATTTTCACAATGGATTCATAACTACAGGCCATGCAGTGCCAAGCAAATGACAAACGAGTCATGCTGTTCAGGCAAAACACAAAGTAGAGAGAAACATCATTCTTAAAGAGGAGGAAAGACAAGACAGGCTATGATCTATATACACCTATTCAGAGTGTAGTCATCACTACACCACTGAGGATACAGTCAGTCATCATTCAGCTGTGAAGCAAATTTAACTGAATCACAGCCAAAAGCAGCAGACAGAAGAAAACATCTAGTTCTCAACTATGAGAGGGTGGTTCTTTACTTTAAAACTGTAGAGTTGGAATAAACTACAACTAGTGCAACACTATGGTCCAACTTCACAAAACCTTGGTGAGAGAAATGTGCTTTAGCAACTTGACTATGAAGTCCTATGAATGGTAAAGGTAACTAATGAGTCACAAGTGTAAGTAATCAAGTAATTGATTTATATTGTTTAATATGTCGTTTCTTTGATTTGAGGTCCGTTCCATGAAGCTAGCTAAAAAAGTGAGGCTTAAAGTTTGAAACTTGACTTGAATGAACCCAACATTGAATGACCATAACATTGAATGACCATAACATTGAATGACCATAACATTGAATGACCATAACATTGAATGACCATAACATTGAATGACCATAACAAATCAGTTGGGGCTAAAGCGGTTCCATAAAGCTCAATTCAAGTTCACGCCATCAGACTAATTTGAGTCAGGTTTAAGTGCCGCTTCATATCTCGCCACAACTTTATCCCTGAGCCGTTTGGTGAGCTCCTTGGTCTCCATGATGCTTTTTGTTCAGTAATGCTCTCTAACAAACTCTGGGGCCTTCACAGAACAGGTGTATTTATACTGAGATTACATTTCAGACAGGTGGACCCTATTTACTAATTATATGACTTGTAAATGTGACGGCAAGTGGTCGCACCAGATCTTTGTTAGGGGCTTCACAGTAAAGGGGGTGAATACATATGCGCACTCAACACTTTTCGGATTTTTATTTGTAAATCATTTTGAAATCCATGTAATATTTCCCCCCACTTCCAAATGATGGACTATTTTGTGTTGGTCCATTACATAAAATCCCAATGAAATTAATTTGAATCTGTGGTTATACCATGACAAAATGTAGAAAAGTCCAAGGGGGGTGAATTATGCAAGGCACTGTATATCTCTTCTAAATGGCTGGTTTACCTGTTCAAGATAATATAAAATGATGTGAAAATGACAATAAAAATTAAAGCTGCGCACACACGTCGAGGGTACTAGCAGGACTCTGGCCATGCATTTCTGTGACCATCATACACTGCGTGCGCGAGTGAGATATTTCCTGCGTAGACCAGCAGCGTAGCAAGATCATGTTGCCAGGTCTTAATCCTCAAATGTTTTGAGTGTACCTCCGATACAATCATAAATGTAAGCCTTTAAAGATCATTAAGAAAATGAATGTGTGTGAATGTGCTTCAGTGTTTGTAACATAACAGACTGTCAGTTTACTGGGATGGGGTTCAACTCCCTGCAGTGTCCTGCTGATTGTATTTGGACTTACATGAAAGTTAACAAAACAGTAGTGCCATTTGCTGTTACTTGAACACTTTAATTTAACACTGTTTTCATTTTAAGTTCTTCTGTAACTTTAGATTGTAGTGTGAAGCATTCATTATAACGTTTAATCTGATTGTCATGAAGAAGCTCTGGACAGATCATTTATACTAATGCCCACGGACATGGTTTGAAAATCCATTGTTATCTAACTTTTGCTCTCCAAGCATCTTAGTTTGCACATATTTAGATCAGAGAAGTCTTTTTCTCATGGTGTGCCCACAAACCCTTTCAATAAGTTCAGTGTTTGGGCCGCTGTAATTATAGAATCCTGCTTACGTCCGTGCTTATCAGTAGGTGGCGCTATGACTATGAGTTAATATTGGCATGCAGAAGTCCTAAAGCCATGACAGTCAACAAGCATGTCAAGTTTGGGACAGTATTGACAAAGTACAGTCGAGTTACAACAGCTTGATGGATGATGGCAAACCATGTAAAATGGCCATCACACCATATCCACGTCGTTCGATGAAACCTAAAGCTTTTAGTAACTTTTAATCGATAAGGTCTTTAGATTGTTCTGACCAAATTCTAAGCTGATCGGATTAATTCCCTAGGAGGAGTTCGATGTACAGCACCTGGAAATGGAAAAAAAACACGAGAAACTCATACAAAATTCAAAATTGTTCACTTCCGGTTGGGTTTCGAGCATGGACCCCTAAGACTTTTTTTTAAGTCTACATGGGATACATCTGCTTACCAAATTTTATACATCTAGGTGAAACGTACTGCGAGGGCTGCATCATCGAAATATTGTAGGGGGCGCTATCGAGCCGATTTGCTACTCTGAAGTATTAAAATCACATTAGATAACTACATTCAGGATTTTAAATGTGTGTGACAAGTTTGATTATGTTTTGAGCATTTTTAGCCCCTCAAAAACCCCTTCGTTTTTCATGACGAAGAATCCGTCGCCACGGCCTTTCACGAAACAACAAGCTTTGAGTAAGTTTTCATCACAAAGTTCTTTAGATTGTTCTGACCAAATTTGAAGTTGATTCGATTATTACCCTAGGAGGAGTTCGTTAAAGTAAAGCGCCTCGAAATGACAAAAACTACACTAGAAATTAATACAAAATTCAAAATGGCTGACTTCCGATTGGGTTTAGAGCATGACTCCAAGAGACTTTTTTTTAAGTCTACATGTGATACATCTGCTTACCAAATTTTATACATCTAGGTGAAACATACTGCGAGGGCTGCTTCGTTGAAATTTTGTAGGGGGCACTATTGAGCCGATTTGCCACTCTGAACCAATAAAATAATATTATATAACTACATTTTGGGCTTTAAATGTGTATGCCAAGTTTGCTTATGTTTCGAGCATTTTTAGCCTCTCAAAATTACCTTCGTTGTTAAAGGCGAAGACTGCATCGCCACGGCAACGGCGTTCGACGAAACATCAAAAGCTTCATGAACTGGCATTATGAACTTCTTATATTTGTGTGGAACTAATTTGATATTGATTTGATTTACATACTATGAGAAACAAGCCAAAGTATAATGACTTTAACTTCCTGTTACCAGTAGGTGGCGCTATGACTATGATTCAAAATTGGCCTGCAGATGTCTTCAGGACTGGAGTCTAATCAAACATGTGAAATCTGGTAAAGATCTGATGATGTGGAGTTGAGTTACATCAGTTTATTCGTTCATGGCGAAGGATCGAAATTCGCCAAGCCGCCACCCTTCAACAACTTCTTACAATTTTCACAATGAAGCATTATCAAGGTCTTAAGGCTGTTCTGACAACATTTTAGAGGGATCTGATTAATCTGTGAGGAGCAGGATGTCAAAGTACACAACTTACAACTTCCAGTTGCCACTAGGTGGCGCTATTACTATGATCTAAATTGTCTTATAGATGTGTTCCGGGTCAGGATGTTATGAGATATGAGAGATTTGGAGCAGATTAGACAATGTATGGCCAAGTTACAACAACTTCCTGTTTCACGGCGAATGGTGTTTTTTTGACGCCAAGCCACGGATACATAGTTCGATAACTTTTTGATCTTTGAGTAACTTTCACTGCCAAGGTCTCAAGAGCATACTGACCGAATCTGAAGTCAATCGGGTCAAATCTCTGGGAGGAGTTCGTTAAAGTATGACGCCTTGAAATGGTCAAAAAACGTCATAAAAGTAAAAATGGCCGACTTCCTGTTTGGTTTAATGAAAAACTCCAAGAGGATTTTTTGTGCGTCTCATCACGTTCCACATACCTACCAAATTTCATACAGCTAGGTGAAACCCAATGTTGGGGCTACTCAATAGGGGGCGCTATCGAGCCAATATTTCATACCGCAGTTGGACACCCCAATCAGACTGCAATTTTCGCAAATTCTGGCTTGCGTGCCAAATTTCGACATTTTTCCAGTATCCCAAGCACCTCCTTTTTGCGACGAAACCCTAAGAATAATAATAATAATAATAAACAATCGAAAAACAATAGGTCCTCCGCTCCGACTACATCGGTGCTCGGGCCCTAATGATCAGAAATTAGCTCCTCTCATGATTTATAGAAAAGGCCTACTGTGAATTGGGTCACTAAGGTTTGTCATTGTTAATAAGAGGGTCCCCTGAAACAAGGCTTGGGAAATACTGCTCTTATGAGTATTTGTGCCAGCAGGACGGTGTGTGTGAGAGATTGAGTCAAAATAAACTATGAAGGATCATGTCAGCCAGTACAGTGTGGCTCTTTGATGTGTTTTAAAAGTTTGTGGACTTTGTGGCTCTATTGGTCAGAAAAAGAAGATATATTTGATACACACACAATATTTGTAAGTAGATACATTCACGTTTTCTCTGTACATGAGATTTGTTGACAAGAAGAAAAATATTGATTATCACCAGACTTCCAGAATTCATTTAGTGTACTCTTACAGTTGCTAGATACACAAATAGTCACTTCATACTTTCTTCTGTGTGTATTTAACTGTGCATGCAGATTGTGTTGCCGTGTTAGCATGTTCGTTCTGACTAGCACTGGCATTTTCAACTACGAAGACAACAGCAAATAAAGATGAAATCTGCTAGCACAAAGATAAAGAGGCTTTCAAAGCTTAAACACTTAGAACAGACACTTGGCTATTCTGGTATCTTTCTATTCATTTTTCATTCTTTCAAATAAATGAACATGTTATCTAGGATGCCTTACCTGGCCATCCGTTAAATCAATTCCAAACATATTGTAAGTATTTCTGTGAAGAAGTTCCTCACTACCCAGTGATTTCTTTGTGGTACTGTGTGTTGCTGGAACTCACTTATTCCGAAGCTGGGTGGGTCGACTGAGGAGCCCATCCAGGGCAGGGGGGGTGAAGACTGGGGTGTGTGCTCCTCCTCCTTACAGTAATCAGCTATCCAGGCGCTCTTGGTGGTGTTGTATTGTTCTGGAATGATCAGATAAGTGGTACTGAATAATCTGACAGGATGCTGTTCAGCCAGCTGTGCTGTCTATGAAGAGAATGTCCAGAGGAGCACTATCCAGCCTTTACTCACCCAGCAGGACAGACGTGATGTTGACGTCCAGTCTCTGCTTGGCTCGGATCCCCATCTTGAAACGTGGAGGATGGAGACGGCCGGCAGCCTGCTGCTGCCAGGACAGAGAGCAGGGCCAGGGCTCGATGAAGGGCTCCCAGCCTGACACACACACACACACACACACACACACACACACACACACACACACACACACACACACACACACACACACACACACACACACACACACACACACACACACACACACACACACACACACACACACACACACACACACACACACACACACACACACACACACACACACACACACACACACACACACACACACACACACACATCACTATCCTAACCTAATGCATCATGGGGAATTCCCCAAGAAATCAGCCATCAGTGGACATAGTGCAGCTTAAAACATTTCCATTTCTGTTGAACCACTGCAGTTTGCTTATTGGTCCAATCAATATCTTGATAATATCTCACTTGCTCTGCACTTTGCTGTGGAACATCATGATAGATGTCAGAATCCTATTAATTGGTTTTATCCCTAGTTTTAACAAAGAGCCATTCAAACTGATGTCAAAACTCTATGAAAATGATACTCTGTTTTTAATGAATCTGAACATGAAATGAGTGTTCTAATGCCACCAGTTAATCAGTAAATCATACCCGACAGCTCTCTGTTGTAGTAGTCTCCTGACAGCGAAAAGCTGGCTTTTCCTTCCTGAGTGGAACCAATGCGCTGCAGCACATACAGCCCTGCAATAACAAACAGAGATACAAGATGCTCATCCTCAGCTTCCTGTAGGTGTAGTTATTTATCTACGAAACCATTTGATTGTTTTTTTGTGAAGCACCGTTGGTTGTGTAAGTAGTGCAGTGAAAGACTCAAAGAGTTCTGAAATTCTTCTTAATTACAGACATGAAAGGGATAGTCGTGACGTTTACAAGTGTGGTCGTATCACTTTGTTCCATCACTTCGTTGGTTGTGTTATTGTGTGACTTTGTGTTTTAAGGGTTAGTTTGGATTTACCAAACTCAAACAGGAACAAACTAACTAACTTACTGCAAAGTAAAATGATTGTTTTTGTAAAGAGGTGAACATATTCTAAACATAGCTACACTTAAACTGATGTTGATTTGTTTTAGGTGTCTGAAATACATCACAGCAGTACATGACTTCACTCCTGTGCTGGTTCTCCAAACTCCATCTCCTGTTGTGACACACTGAGTATGGAGAAGAACCTCATACAACCACACTTCTAAACATCTGAACTATCCCTTCAAAGTCTCTTTGCTTGTTTTTCAGATATTATTTTACCAATGTGGCTATATTTGATGGTGAGAGAAGAGATTCAGACAGGAAATGTGGGGACAGAGAAATAAATATGAGCAGTGTAGAGCAGCATTAAACAACAATAGCCACTGTTAGTGAACACCAGAAGAATGACTCCTCATTACATTGTAAAAGCAATGTTTGCTTTGCACCAAACACTGAGGGCAGATAAACTGAATCTTTCATCATTATAATAATACGGGTTGTCCTTTTAAGTCCTCATCATACGTTTGATGGTTCAGCTGTATCTTGTGTAAATGAGACTTACTGGAGAAGGTGAGCTCAGCCAGTGGTATGTCACAGTCCAGACAGTCGTCGATGAAACAGATGCACACACTCTCAGCCTTCACCTCCACCCCTGACAGAGGAGCTGAGTGGCTGCTGCCGGAGTCAGTCCGGGATCTGGCATGGCCCGCCATGTTCTCAGCGTTCTCCAGCAGCCACGTGGCAGCCTGGTCCAGCTGGCCTGGGGGACGCATTGTCTGTCTTTATTATAGCCTTTCATTAAATAATGGTGACAAGACTACAAGGAGTTGGGAACAGTGTTAAAGGTCTCACTCACCTTTACAGTGGATCAGGGCCCTTTTGCAGTCCTCTTTCCTGAAGCCAAGGTCTTGTAAACGGGTCAGCTGGCCCTCTGTGTAGACAAATGAAGAGCTTTTCAGCAATAAGTAGTGGAATAACAGTATGCCACCACTGCAGATAAACGTTTTTAGCAGAATTGTTTGAATGATAACAATTCAAGATGTATTCTGGCTTCAAAATGTTGATGTATTTTGGCCACTGATGGTAATTGAGACAAAAGAAAACAGCTTTTGAAAAGCATTTAGATTCACCGTCATTCTTAATTTTATTATTAATTCAAAAATGACTATCACTGTCTTCACGTACCTATGAGGGCCTCAGTCTTCTGCCTGAAGCTATCTTTGGGTGTAGCGGGCTCGGTGCTGGGTGCAGTGCTGGTATCACAGTCAGAGGGCAGAGCAGAGCTGGAGGTAGGGATGGACTTAGCGATGGCCAAGAAGAGCTGAATGTCGTTGTAGGACAGACGGATGTCCAGAGTAGGAAACTGAATCTGCCAGAAAATCACATACACTATTAAAAAGCGTCAATCCAACCGGTTTACATGTCAAAGTCACTTCACTACTAACGGTGAGCACCAGCCATCCTGTGAGAACAGTTGTATAATCCTCTATAATAGAATCTTCTGTAGTTTTGCTTCGTCGAGTCTGAGAAAATGACTGGATTGGCGTGGCTGTCTCAGCAAGGACTTGGAGACTACTTGAGTCTTCATACAGGCAGAATGTTGGGCTCATGACCAGAGGGAACACTTTGAACACTTGGCATAGCAACATTGTCAAACACTTGAAGGTAATAATAGATTTAACATGCTGATGTGTTATAGGGAGAGAATGCTCATTTATATTGTTTTGTTTCTACAATGACTCCACTACCTCACAGTGACACAGTGGTTACATCTTCCATCCATTTGTTAGCTGTACCTGCTGATCCTATCTCAGTGAGGTGTGAGGGGAACAAATCTAAATGACTAATTAGTATGCGTTTAAATGATAAAGGAATGTTATACATTTAACAAAAGCCCATGTCCTCTGTAAGTGTCCTTGTGTGAACTTTCTGGGACACCAGGCGTCTTCAGCAGCAGTTTTGTCTATCAGGTATCAGCTGTCTGCTAAGAAGAACACTTAGTTACACAGAGCTGATTTGCAACCATGACTTCCTGATTTCGATAAAGGTGACCTTTGTACTAGAACAAATTGTTAAAGCGTCCAGATACGTAGACTACGCTGTATGAAGGCAATTGGAGTATGTTATCCTTTGTGACGTATATTACCCTGTGCCAGTACACTGTTGTTTACTCAGTATACAGTATATACCAGAGGCTCAGAGACACATCTTCGAGCAGTCTTGATGCATATTCTGTATGTGAATCAACTCTGGCTCCTTCTTGCAAGAATAAATGTCCTGTGATTAATGACTTTTACTACGGCTCGAGTGAACTTTTCTAACAGGTGTGAGGCAACAGTGTTAAGTGTGTTAGGGTAACTTCTGTATTTTTCAACCCTAGTTTTCCATATTCTTGTGTCAAGTGACTTATGGGGAATGTTTTTGTGTTAAAGTTGTTGTTGTATTGAAGGAGAATGCTGCAGCCGCTAAACAGGCTGTAATGTAATCATATCAACTCCTCACTGTCAGTTTATGTCCAGTAAAAGTGCTTGGTTTGGCCACTGACAGGCTCAGATTGTTATAAGTTTCTGACAATGTTATAGAAAGGACCCTACAGAGAAATGGCTTTTTTTCTGACATTTCAATTTCTGTTGGTTCTCGTGTCTACCAAGTTTGGCTGAAGGAAAGGTCTTGTGAGAGGCGACTTGATAGCAGACGGTTGAGACGTGAGTGAGAGTTGGAGAGAGCAGTGATGGTGTTGTCAGTGTTTGTGGAGTTGGAGTACAGAAAGTGTAGCTTAGTGTTATCTAAAAGAGTATCAGTGTCATGGCTAAATATATTTCGAACAGTGTGGATGAGGTCCAACTAGTGTGCAAAATACACTCATGGCAAACTCAGGGCATTAGTAAGCTTTGAAAAGACATGTTAGACACAATTGCAAGAGACAAATAACTTTTTTTTTTAAGATTTCAGAGACTTCCCAAAATGTTGCTGATGAGGCTTTCAGGGAGTCTTATCAAGTCTCAATCAAGTGAAGCAGTGTTATCCCTCAACACTGGACCCATTTCAAAAGTTGTTTTCCCTGTTATTCACTTAGACACAAAAATATGGGAAAATGTGATCCAGGTTGAAAAATACTGAAGCTACCCTTTAACTACTGTGCCTCCCTCAGTTACATGTTGCATATCTTATTGTGGTTGAGGGTTATTTCCTGACCTCCAGCAGCGGTGGGATGTCCTCAACATTGAAGGCATCCAGTAGACCGGAGCTGCTTTGGTATGTGGGGCTCCCACACAGCTCCACCTGAATATTGACTGGGTCGATGATGGACAGTGCCGTCTCCTGCTCACTGCCCAGCCGACACGAGAACACCTGAGGCGGAGAAGATACCTCTTATCATAGCTAATAAAAGATGATCTGAATATTGGGTCAGTAGTAGTATGCATCACTAAGTACTGATCTTCACTGTATACTCTTTGGCCATCAAAGGTAGGAGAAGGAAGAGGAGGAGAACATGGAGTTGTAGGGCAGTACTGGTAGCAGTTTTAGCATAGCAATAGTAGTACAGTATTTGCAATAGCAAAAGTAACAATTAGTAGCAGTTCCTTGAGTTGAAATAATAATATTTGCAAGTGTTAGTACAAGTAGTATAGTACAGCAATAACAGTAGCAGCAGCAGCCGGATTTCAGTGCATTCACATCTGTTTAACAAAGTATACACTTTGAGATTGTGATTCTTTGATTAAAAGAAAACTGGTAAAACTAGTTGTCTCAGTAATAATGTTTGACCATGAAACGGTGCTATGACAGTGGGAGAGCTCACCTCTATTCCTGCGAGGCTGCCAGAGAAGGGTCTGTCCAGCAGACGGGGTTTGTAGGTGAGGACAGTGGTGCCTTTTAGAATGATGGCGTTGGTATCCAGACAAGACGAGTCTTCCACGACCACAAACTCTGTGCCTGCAGATACACACAGACCAGGAGCTCATATGATAATAATCATTACAACCTATTCTGGGCCGGTCCCTTATAAGTTACAAATCCAGGAGGGAGGGATTGCATTTTGTCAAGGTACAGCTTAATGACATTATCAAATTCAATAAAGCGCCTAAAATGAAAACACTGCACACACAATTATATGACAAAACAAATGATTCAAATGTAAGTGTGCTTGCTGACTGAAAGGGGACATATCAAGCTCACTTTCAGGTTCATACTTATATTTTGGGTTTGTACTAGAACATGTTTACATGCTTTAATGTTCAAAGAACACTTCTTTTTCTCATACTGTCTCTCTAAATATACCTAGGGTGAATATATTCACCTTATGTCTGAAATGCTCAGTTTTAGAGCCCGTCTCTTTAAGCCCTCCTCCCAAAAACACCCAGTGTGCTCCGATTGGTCACCGTTTCCTGTCTTTTCGCATCTGCACTGTCCACAGTGTCACTGCAGCCGGGGACTCCTTGTGTGTCAAGTACACTTCTACTGGTGACATCACAAGCTTTACGGTCCTGACGGCCAGTTTAAAGACACAGTTTCTGAATTACGGCTGTGTGCATTTTACAAAGCTCACTGGATATTCAGGTGGTTTCTTAAATGTTCAGCAGCAGATACTGTGTCTGGTGATCATAGCTCAGGTGTTACTACTGGAAGTGGTTGCCATGAGAATGCTTGGTGGTAACCAGAGTGTTCCGATCATGACATAATAGGTGCTCCAATGTGGTTGCCAAGCTGTTCTGGTGTTGACTCTGTGTGGTTGCTAGTGAGGGCTGTAATAGTAGTTCCACTGACGGTAGTGACAGCAGCATTAGCAGGAGCCACAGAGATCCAGCTCCAACAAGCTCTTTAACTACATGTGTTTATCATTCTGCTCTAATGATGCTTCAGTTCTAATAAATCAAATGTTATTTATTGCCAAGAGTTGGATTTAGAAGAGTTTATGGCCCCTGTGTGTGTAGTACCTTATTTATAGTATTTAAAACCAATCAAAGAGGTTCAGGGTATACTCCTATCTTCATCATTCTTCTCTGACCTGTGACGTTGATCTTGACCTCCAGGCAGCGGTCCTGGGTGACCGGCACCGTGGACCTCTTGGTGACCACACCGCTCTTGACTGTCTTTGGCATTACAGCACCGATGGTGCTGGTGGTGGCGGTGCCCGAGTCAGTGGTGGTGTTGCTGGGCCAATGCTGACGAGGCTCAGCACTGCCAGATGGCTTCTCCACCGGCACCCGCAGGAAGTCTCGCACTAGCTGAAGCCAGTCGAAGATGAGGAACACCCTTAGGTTGTTGAGGACCACCGTGAAGCAGGAGGAGTCACGTGTAGATCTGTCAGAAGGTGGAACACATCATGTGTGACCAAGTCTTTCCCATCCAACATTACTTAAATCTCAATTTCTATTTATGTTTGGATATGTTCCACTGTACCTATAATGCAGCTCCAGCTGCAGTGACGCCCGGTTCGTGCCTGTTTTGGAGGGCTGGAGGATGCAGTCAAAGACATTGGGCCTTGCCCCATCAGCTCTACCCGTGCTCGGCTCGGCGCACCGAGTATCGTACGCCAGCAGGGAGTGAGACACCAAGTTGATAGACTTGGATCCATTGGACAAACTCTCAAAGAGAAGCTTGGATTTCATGAAGTCAAACCTTTGCAGGAGAAATACAAACATAATATCAAAATGACAACGTTTTATCTTTGTTGTAGGGAAAAGGTCAAGTTTACAATTCTCAAGTCTGACACAACACAGCAATGCAATCTACAACTGGCCCATCAAAGGTTATAGATGAACTAGCTATATAAAAATATACCAGAACTTTGTTGAACATTACAATAACTGAATGAAAGTGTATGTTAGTCTGCCCAAGATCTGACCACATTTTATTCAAAATGACTGAGCAGATGTTGTTAAACTATCACAGTGTTTACAGCTACAGTAGTTAAATGGTGATAGTAAATGTTTTGCATTAATATCAATAACTTAAACACTTTTATTCCAAAGTGTTTTACCATTTAACATTTAAGTGGACAGGAAGAGCGGAGGATCAAACTGCCAACCCTGCACTGAGTGGACAACTACCGCCTGAGTCACAGCCGCCGTTTAGTGGAAGCTGTTAGAATTTGAATTTCCTGGTTGAAACACGTCTGAGCAGGCGTTTGAAACTGTTCTGAGATGTTTCGTCACAGACAGAAACATTGCTCTTCTTATGCCATTGACAGGTCATTGGTCTCATTGGTCTTGAGAGAAGGCAGCTTGCTGACTTTTAGGTAATGTGTAACAGTGTACACGATAAATGATATAAAATGTAAGTGCATGTGTTGGAATTTTGCAGAGCTCAGCGTCAGGGGAGATTTTTCAAATGATTGTGAATTGACAGCTATAAGTTTTTTTTTTTAGCTACACATATTTTACTGTTCCAGCTATGGCTTTGGCTGCACGTGTAATGCTTGTTGGCATCGTTAAATAATGTCTTGTGCCCTTAAATACACACACTGAACTTTTGGAAGCAGCACCACGCACTGCATGCCATGTGACGAGGAACAACCAATCACAGTCAGCAGAAATCTTCTCTTTCCTCCGTAAATATTATTAGTCCACAGTACATATGGAGGAGAAGTTGATGGTTTTACTGCAGGGCTACCCGGAGATTTACGATCTGTCCCACGGTCTGTCATTTAAAACAAGTTATTATTCAGGGTGGCTGTGGATTAATGGATAGAGCGGGTTGTCCTTTCCCAAAAGGTTACAGGCAAGAATCTGGCGATATGATCCGTATCATGATACAGGGGTTACTATTCAATATGTTGAAGCAAGGCAAAGTCTTGCAATTTTTCAAAATTTCATTTTATGAAAATATAGTATAAAGAACACACTCTGTCTTCAATCAGAACAGTTGCATCTGCAGCCCCTGTAACATCCAACATCATAGCTCTACTGTTTATTCTATCTCAGCAACTGTTTGTGTAAACTATTAATTAAAAACTCAATAAAGTATATTGATATTTTCTTACAACCCTGTTATTTAAGAAGATAGAAAAGGCCCACCTTGCTAATGAGCGCTTATGTTCTGTGGGTGTGGGGCTGTCCAAGAGCTCCAGACTGACACCCATCATGTCCACCAGGAATGACAAGCTGGTGTAGACATCTCCACCTAACACCGTCTGAGCAGAGACAAAACATCAGTCCATCAACTAGGACATACAGAGGACTATTTGGAAAAATGACATGCAATTGACAAAACGATCATTAAAAGAGACAGAGAAGAGACATCAGTGTTACTACAAAGATGTCGACGGACTGCAGTAAACTGTCCCGATGGTTGGTCTCTCACATAGGTGCTGGGGTCCTGTAGGTTGTAGGGTCTCAGGAAATCTTCAACAGGCTCTCCCAGGTTGTTCTCCAGCAGCCCTCTGATCAGCTGGTAGTGCTCCAGGTCCAGAGAGCAGTGTACTGAGGAAAGGCTGCCGTGGATGGACATGTCAGGTACCGCATGGCTCAGCTCCCTGACAACAATCACGAACACAAGCCTGAGTTTGGATTATGAGTATGGTCCTATACGGACACTGGGTACATTCATAACTACTGATTTTTTTTTTACAGAGAAAAGGGCTATGTATCAAAGTAAAGTAGGCCCAGTCTCTTCGTGAACTACTGCTCTCCATAGGCCATCCCCAATATTCAGAAACAAGAGGCATGAGGCACTAAAGCTCTGAGCCAAGCAGCGGATTGCTCAAGTCTTACCATAGACATATTATCCTTTTTATGGGGGGAGGTGATCGTTAGGGGGAGATAGCAGGTCAACAGTTTATGCTCCATAGAAGTGCCATCATCTGAAAGCTGGGAACCTGAATATTAATTTGAGATGCAGCTCAGCAGTGTGTGTCAAGTTCTTCTTCTGAAATAAACAATGTTTTGGTTAGGTGCCGAGTCAAATGTTGAAAGTTTAGAGAGCATAAGCGCTGAGAACATTATGATTAATGTATATGATGGCCATAACCATGCTCTATTATCTCTCATAAGTTATAGCAGTAATGTCTGGACAGAGACAGAACACAGTTCATTGAAGGACTGGATTTTAGCCGAAACAGATCCTTTAAAATCTGACCAGCTCAGCACAGATGCCAATCCTTAGGACATCTCTACATTCAAGAATATTTGATTGATTAATTGATTTATAAAAATGTTTGTATCAGACAGCTGGTGTCATCTTTAGTAAATAAAAAGAGTTACCGTATTTTCTGCACTATAAAGCGCACCGGATTATAAGGCGCACCTTCAATGAATGGCCTATTTTAGAACTGTTTTTATATATAGGGCGCACCGGATTATAAGGCGCATAGAATAGAATAGCGTCGTAAGCGTGTCTCTTGAAAGGTGCCATTTTGGGGTCTTTATACACACAAGTGGTGTTGGACTAGGAGTAAGCACAGTACCGGTGTTTACCGCGGTGCGGCTTTGTAGTTTACCAGTCGTACTGAAACATTTTGACAGAGCGCCGTGTACAACCAGTATGGATCAACCAATTGATCCATATATAAGGCGCTCCGGATTACAAGGCGCACTGTCGTTTTTTGAGAAAATTAAAGGCTTTTAAGTGCGCCTTATAGTGCGGAAAATACGGTACTTGTATGATTGGTTATCCACACAGGATAGAAAGTGACCTGCTTCATACTGTTGTTATTGGAGGGCTGGTTTTGGCCCACGGGCCACTAGCTGACTGTTGTGCAGTAAGAGGCGTACACTAAAGTATATATATGTATAAAGTATAATGTTTCTATCAAGTATTTTCCTCAGACACAGAGATACCCCTATGACGAAAAAAGCCGTGCAGCCTCGCTGTATTCCTCAGAATGCAGTTTACATTAATGTCTCCCCAAAACCTCCAAATTGTCTTAATTTGCATTTCATTTCTTAAGTTATGGCCAACAACATGTTTTGTGAGGTCGCAGTGACCTTTGACCACCAAAATCTAATCAGATCAACCTTGAGTTTGAGTTGCTGTTTGGGTTCCTGAGATATCGCTCAGGAGAATGGAACAAGACCAGAGGTCACAGTGAGTTTGACCGTTGGAGGACAGATGGACGAACAACCCGTGACCATGTGCAGAACCACAACCGTCAACATGATTTCATTATAAAGAGGCCATAACTTCTGCCACGACGAAGTAAAAAGCAGGACGTACTTGTCCAGGTTGCGTTCCACTTTAAGCTTGAGACGGCAGCAGTCTTTCAGCAGGTTGTCTCCGGTGCGGCGCACAGAGTACGAAGGAAAGATGAGGTCTGAGGACTCAGGAGGTTTACCACCGCTGTCCCTGGGCTGACAGGGCAGACGCTCTGCAGCAAAGATATCCATCTCCTGCAGGTCCAGAGCAATGCAGTCCAGCAGGCACACATGCTCTTCTGACGGGGAAAACACACCAGATGGCACAAACAGCTATTGTAAGAGTTTCTCAGGAGTAGATACACTGTAGGCATTTCATCAAACTAGGCAGCCATGCTAACCTAAGCTGTGAGGTTCATCCCCCTCAGTGGCCCTCCATGTCTCTGGGACCTGTGGCCTGCCGAGGGTAAACCCTGTGGAGGAAGAGGAGCTGGAGGTGGATGGGGGGGTCCGAGGCTTCTCCTGCTCACTTCTCCTCTCTGCTGATTTCTGCACACGCTCCTTTTTCAAGACAAAGGAAAGAGGAAAAACATACAATTGCACATTAAGTCCAGTTAGCAATATGCACATTACATCCTCACAATTCAGAGGATTCATTTTTAAAACTCAAAATACACACAACAAAATTTGCCATTGTTTTAATAAATACTAATGATTCCGTTTCTCTGCTTCGTTTTACGACTGGAAAGATGTTACCAATCTCTTCACATCACAGCATTTTCAACTTCTTAACGTCGAGCACTGTACTAACACTGATGGCATGGGAGGGCTGGGGCATGTATTTGTGCCAATGTATGTAAGATGAAGGTAAGAGAACACATGTGTCTGTTAATGTTCCTACAGTTTGCTAAAGGTGATAGCTCACTGAATTCGCCTTTGACATTGTGCCATTATCTCCTGAGCCAGCAAGAACGATTCAACACAGCAGTGGGTTCGTCTTTTCCACGGCTGGTACTGTAACTTCAATAGGAAGTCCACCTTTGTCCAAAGGAATTACTTGACCTATTTGTTTGTATGTTGAACATTCTCAATGACAGCACAGTAATAATTCCAAAACACTATTATTCTAAGATCAAACTGTATCAAAAAAATACACCAACTTCTGCAAGTAAGTTCTCTGATCAATATACACAGTACATGACTGAAGACAGGGACAGTGTATCATAAGAGCTGCCTGTTGAAGGTACTGAGGTTGATATGTGTGTAGTCTTAGGCTCTACTTTTACTGTCTTGCTTTGCTTTGTTGTTAGGATTGTGGGTCTTTGTATATGATGTCGATTGTGAGAAATCTAAATAAAACCTCGTCAAAAATCACACAACACAAACACATCCAAGGAACTTGGAAAGTTGGTGTATTCCTAATAAACTATATATGCAACACACACTGCAGACAGCTCAGTCCATCACATAACCAAGCGCAAACATGCAAACTGCAAACCAGAGGCGTGTTTCACGAAGCAGGTTCAACATCTTTAGATTATCTGGCTTAACTAACCCTAACAACCATGATCCCACTAAGCGTCTCAGTAAATCCACCAGCTTCTCTCAATCTGGTTGTGAGCGCCTGTTTGCAGCATCTGACCAATCACAAACTTGGACACATTTTACAAATAAAGAGAAAACTATGCTATCAGAGGAATACGTAAAAGATAAACACATAATTCAGGAAGGACAGCTGGAAGAAATCCCTGAGTGTGAATGTGTTTAAATCAATAGCTTCATAATATCACTGCTTCATATAGAACACCATAGATCTGACTATGATTACATGTGTCTATTCTCTAAGTTCATGTGTTCTTATTCTTTCAGCTGTTAGGCCGCTGGTGTGAAACAGACTTGGTAACAATTCAAATAAATATAAAAACATAATTCATGGTAAGAAGGTTTCCTTCCATAACTTATAATAACCCACAGCAAACATTGAAGTAACCGCAGCAGAGTAACGCTGCATCCAGTCTGTGAGTGTAGACAGGACTCCAACACGTCACACTGCAACACACGGCTCACACATAATGAATATATGATGAGAGGATATATACTGATTTGTCTGTTTCACACCACCGGGGTTACAGAGGAAAGAATACAGCTAACATATTGTCACACGCCATCAGAATACATCTGCAACACATGAACTTAATATAATACACACATGAAATTATAGTCAGATCTGTGGTGCTCTAGATGAAGCATTGATATTATAAATCTGTTCATTTACACAGTCAGTGATTTATTGCCAGCTGTCCTTTCTGCATTTGTCTGTTTCAACTGTTGCTGTCAGTCTGAATTATGACTTAAACGTCTTCGTACTTGTGTAATATTATCTAAGAATCCAGGTACCGAGCTGTGATTGGTCAGTAGGCGGAGCCTTTATACGAGTTAATCTCTAATCTCAAACTTAACCTGCTCCAGAGCAGATTAGTTGTTTAGCGTAAGTAACCGTGGTGATTTACCCCGGTAAGAAGTGAACTCTGTCGTGGAACTGAAAACCTGGATAAGCTCTAATCCTGCTTGGTAGTACAGGCCTCAGGGCTGGACGATGTTTACAACTAAAGCAATGTAACACCAAATCAGCAGAGGTTCTGAAATACAGGAGCATTATGAATGTCAACACAAACCAAATGCTCTCACATCTCAAAACTGCTACCAAGTGCAGTTAACTGTTTTCATTGACATGTACTGTCATCTGTCAGCTGTCTGTAGTGTGTTATTGGGATAGTTTCTGGTACTGTGAAACTTGGTGAAGGCAAAAATTGAAAAGTAAAACAATTATATTGTGACAACTCTTCTTCACTCCAAAGCAAAAGCATGCTATTGTACCTTGTAATGGGATGGATCCTTGTATGAATTTGCATGCAGTATAAAATTCTTCACAAAAAAAACACAAGATGCTGATGAAAGACCAAAACAACATTTATGTAGTGTTCTCCTTCCAAGACCACTTATCTCCCAAACAAATGGCTGTGTGAACAGGTCCCGCTTCTTCACACCTCAGGAGTTAGCTTCATGCGACTGTTGACAAGCCTGGCTTCTTCAAAGGTGGCTTAACATGTAGACGTGGTCAGAGGCTTAAACCCAAACTAACTTATTCACAGTAAGCTGGGTCATGACCAGGATTTCAAGATAAACTCTATATACATTGAATCATTAGAAACATTTTGACATGATCATGATGTTGGAAAAGAACAAGTTAAGTCTGACAGGACTTATGCAGTAGTAGTATAAAATATCAATACAATAAGAAAATGTAAAAAACGGTACCAACTGGTACACTTATCAGATATGCTTTAAGACTTCTCTGCTCATTTGTGTTTGATATGGTTTTTCCACAGAAAAAGGCAATAACCTTAGAAGCACATCTCCTCCATCTCCATTGAAAGGACCTGCATTTATGAATGTGCAAATGTTTTACTTTTCAGAAGTTGTAACAACAAGTAATGTAACAACCCACTAGTCATCAAATACCGCTGCTCTATATCATTCAGACGCTCAATGGTCTCTCAGTCAAGATGCAGTGTGGTGTGACAAAGTGATGGTATTTGATGACCTCAGGCTTTGTTTCAATATAAAAGTGCATTACTAATCAAGGTACCGTCATCCAAGATGAACAAATCAATCTTTCAACTGTGTCTGCATTAGTTAAGCCAGGTTTGAAGAAGAGGGCTGAACCTCAGTCTTCTCCTCTGATGCTCAGTAAGATAGCCAACACGCATAATATCATTCATGTTGGGCTGTTTCTTTAAAACATGACATTTAACAAGTGAGTGGTTACACAACACCAAGGACCATTAGAGTTGTTGACAAGGTTTACTTATTGAAGCATATTCCAGTAAACCATCAGGTATTCATTGATCATTTCAGATCAGATTTACATAATAAGGTCAATTATTTATAATAAATAAGATGATAAGAAATCATCATCCGATTGGTTTTCAAACAGGAAGCCCAGTATGTGGTATGTTGGCAGCATCAAAAGCTGGCGTGAATGTTTTAAGTTGGGTCACACCATTCAATGCATACATGAATTCAGAGTTAGAGAAAGGACAGCCAGGGCACACTGTATGGATGGATGAACAGCAGTGGGACTCACCAGAGAAGGGAAAAAGGCATGTGCCATGGTGAGTTTCTCTACCTTGTCTCGGAGGGAAAAAGTCCCATGAGCCCCAGCTGGCAGGAAGCAGTTCTGCACCCTTAGCTGACCGAGGTTGGCCACAATGACCCTTGGCGAGCACGAGCTCTCTGGAATGACAATGACCGGGGCTCCGGCCTCAATATCCAGCAGAACCCTGGAAGCCCGCTGAGGATGATCACGCACCTGCAGAGAGAGACAGAAGACAGAGAGGACAGGTTTTGGAGGAAGAGAGGAAAGGGACAAGAGAGGGGGGGGATCATTATTGATCCACAACGGTGCAGCTGGGCTCTAAATATTGAGTGTCTCTGTATTCTACTCGGCAGTTAGACTGAAGAGGCTTAAACTGTGATTTGTTCAGCTGATATTCCAATAGTGCTAACCCTACAATAACCTATTTCTATTGTGAAGTAAATATTAAAGCTCGTTCTAAGCTGCATTATTTTGAAACACTTGACACTGAAACAGGAAGCTGTTCCTAGTTAAGTCTGCTTCCAGTTTGTTTTACCAAAGACTGCTGATTTCTTCTCTTTGTATTCAACTGTTGCTCAGAGGATCTTTGTCTCTTTCTGCCTTTATATTGTCAGTCTAGTTCAGGGGTCGGCAACCTTCTCTATCCAAAGAGCCATTTTGCCCTATTTTCCACCAAATAAAATTGGTCTGGAGCCGCAAAAGCTATTTGATATCACAGCTTATAAAGTTGTATATATACTTATATTATATATACAAAAACTATAGTTTGTTGTATTTATGAAAATATAGAACAAGAATAAAGACAATTCTTGAATTCTTTTTGCAATTTTACCTGATATAACAATATCAAGCTCTTATGAAGAGGAGAGTTTGCTGCAGCAGCTGAGAAATCGCTCTTTGTCGCTCATCTCCAGCGTGAGACTTTTCAGCACATGCTGTGTGCTTGTTCTGGAAGCATTAGAGGTAAGCCAGCATCGTTGGCAGTGAAAGCAAATGAAGACGTCCACGCAGAGTTAAACTCTATTTTCCTCCGTGACTTTTCTTTTTTTGGATTTAGCCATTGATAGTTTACTGAGGGCGGGGGTCTGAAAATCATGATGAGCCACCTGCAGGGAAAAGCACTTGACGGGGGCAGAGGATTTAACTGCCTGTGGGAATAATTAACATATAAGATTCTGTTCCTTCTTGCTTATAAATTATATTCTCTCTGAACATGTTTCTCTTTTTGGAGAACATCATGTGAGATAACTTCTTCTATCAGCGCAATTTCCCTGCTCTTCTTTCTATTTCCTCGTCTCAGCCCCGTGTGTCACGTGTGTGTAAACCTCGCTCGAGTCAGGAAACTTGTCAGAATATCCATATTTGATTGGCTGAGCTGCATCACGTGATGTGATTTACAACGCATTGGTCGGTGTGTTTCCTACACCGCCGAACAAATGCCGTAACGGCTGAATAAGATGCGCCGGTTAAAGTTTAAACTCGGTGTCCAATATGTATAATTCCGAATTATCTATCGGTTTTAATTCCTGGGACCTCTGATGTAGACTCAGGGAGCCGCAGAGAGGCAAAAGAGCCGCATGTTGCCGACCCCTGGTCTAGTTGAACCATTGTACAGCGTTTTGTTCTCCATTCTATTAAACAACATGCATCTATTAGTAAAGCTAGCTAAACGCATGAAAGACCATTCAAGCAGACATCTGACTGGAACCAATCAAGCTTTGTAGAAACTGGAATGGTAGTGTATGTTGGACCTGCATGCATGCTATCTGAATCAAGCTCTATCAAACTACAATCAAATGATGTTGGTGCAAACTGGAGCACTCACAGCCTGGCCCTCCATTGCAGCCCTCTGCCGGCCCAGGACATCCTGTAGCTGGGTGAAATGTTGGATGAAGGCCACCACCTCAGCCTGGAAGCGCTGCGTGTGGACGTACTGCACCGAGGCCATCTGCAAAGACACCTTGATGTCACATTCCCGCTCCAGGTAAGGATCAGGCTGGCCGTACCTGAATGGACCAGGAAACAAAGGTGAGTCAAAGAAAGACAGATTTTTCAGTGGCATGCAGAATAATTCTGTTCTGTGATGTATACTTATGGATGTTGAAAATAAGAGCCTCCCCTCCTCGTGTCGTGAAGCGCTCTCTGTAGAGATTACCATGTGGGGTAAGGTCGCTCAAAGACAAACTTCCTAAACTGCCTTGTAAAGCCAGGTCACCATCTATATCACAAGATATCATTTAGTAACATTAAACATCTAATTATGTTTACGAGTCAATCAATTTACATAGAAGACAATGATGTTGTGTGGAGGGCTGTTTTTTTATTGAAGCAAGGTAAATATACGCACCCAACATTTCCAGATGAGCAGATAATTTGGACACACTAGCTCTGGCAAGCTCGTTGAGTTTCTTGTTTAGTACAAGAGACAAAGAATGGACCTAAAATGAAAACATGGACAGGTTTAATCATCAAACATTTACTTCAGAGCTGACATTGGAAGTCACACCAAGAAAAGCAGAGAGAGACTAGAAATAACAATGAAACACTTTCAGAGGAATAAGTTAGTATTCGCCACACTGGATGATGTATAACCATCCAATAATCCGTCATTATAGAGAATGTCTCTGTGAAATAAAGCCGCTACAGTCATATATACTATAACTATCGAGTAATAGTTTGCAAATCTATCTAAACGTTTTGAGATATTTCACTCAAAAATGTGAACCTGCTGTGTTGCTGGAGGAAACGTCAGTGGATCACCAAAGCGCCATCATTAATATGCTATGGTGTTTCAGCGAGTGCAGGGCTTAGCCTCTTAGCATCTATTGCACGGATAGCCATTTCGGTCCAGTGACCTACCTTTAGGTCCACTTTAGTGTTGACGGCCTCTGTGGTCTCCTCCTCACTGAGGTCTGGCTCGTACAGAGGATGTCCGGGCTCAGCAGGAGGTGACATAGGGGGCACTTTCACTGCATGATTATTGGCCGTGGAGCCAATACCAAAGAAGTCTAGGATAACCACCCAGGTCTGCAGTGTGATCAAAACGTCCAGGCAGTTAAAGTCAACGTCCACGCTTCGGCCCACTCTGCCATAGCGTGTTTTGAACTCTGGGTGGTTCTGGTCCACCAGCAGCACATTGATATGAACTAAAGAGTCATCAAAGTCTGGGGGTGGCTGGGGGGACGGTGTACGGTGGGTAGGAGAGGGAGGTGGAGTGCTGGGACACTCCGGGTCCCTCTTGGATTTGCGACTGCTAGCTGAAGGGGTGCTGGGATGCCTCTGGTAGAGCTGGAAGACGTTCTGGGCCTCTTCCATGTGAGCAGGCAGGGAGCGGGGCATGTCTGGGAACAGGGCATTGGATGCTGATGGACAGCTTTGGGAAAGGTACTCCTTTGGACTGAAGGTGGAGGGCTTGGGTGCTCCGCGAGACACCATCAAATGTTTGTACTTAGACTCAGGGTTCTGTTCCAGGAGGTCCTCCATTAGCAGCGAGCGCAGAGCCAGCTGGACTGCCAGTAGATGAGGGTGGTCTTTGGTAAAGTCTCCCTCCAGATCTTGGAAGCGCAGGCTGACCAAGCCCTGGGAGCCCTGAGTCAGATCTGCACTGAGCTGGACCTGCAGTTCTGCCACATGTAAGGTGACTTTTAGCTGGGTGAATGAGGTGTGAAGAGCGGGTTGGTGAGACTGTAGAGGCAAAGGGGAGGAGAGCGACGAGTGGGAAAAGCTGAGATAGGGAGGGTCCCTGGCAAAAAGCCCTCCCTGGGGGTCAGGAAAACGGTGTGGTCTGGTGGAGGAAGGAGTTGGTGGAGGGGGTGTGGGCGGTTGGCTGGGTGTGACACGTTGCTCCTCAATCAAGGACAAATTGTCCAGTGTCTGGAGGACTTGTTCATACACAGGCTTGCACAGGAACACCTTGAACCAGAGTGTCAAATATTGATACAATTAATAACCAGTCAATAACCCCAAATCAAAAACTTCATTGAACAGATGTTTTCACATATTCTGGCTGATTAGACCTCTGTTCAACTAGAGGGGGTGGTGGAGCTATGCTGGATGGTCACCAAACTCCATACTTTAATAGCAATAATAAAGGTGTGATGTGTCCTGCCCTAATAAGAGCTGATGATATGTGGTCTAATGAGCTAAAACCATTATTATTATTACCACCAGTGAGAGTTTACCATGGATGTGCAGAGCCTTGAAAAACTTTGATCAAAGATTCTGTTCTAAGTCGAGTGTGAAGATGGCTGCTACATCTAAAGTTACTTTAAGTTGCAATGTAATCTACTATACTGTACTTTAAATGATCACATATTGTCTGGGGTTTTTATCAATTTCAACTACAGAACTAGAGACGGGTCGTTAGTCCTAATTGTCCCCAGTTTACTTCAGGAAGAAGCCTTTTGATTTGCTGTTGATGCAAACTCCACACTACCTATGTGTTGTCTTGATTAATTCAGGACAAGATTCATGTCCATAGCATTATTCTACAGCAGAAGTCATGTTATACTCACGATCTGTTGCTCTGAATTGCTCTTTTTACCAAAGTGAAAACAATCACTTTCTAAATAATTCCAGTTGTTCTACTTGTCGTTTTTTTCATTCAGTGCAAAGTTAAAATAAATGAAACTCAACACTTCCTGCATAGATCACATTAAGAACGTTGCAGTAGCTTAATGGAAATAATGCCTTTGTTAAAAAAATTGACAATAACCGTTGTAGTTTAACAATAATGGAAATAATGGTACAGTAGGTTGGAAATAAAGAGTGAATAAGAACAGCATATCTGTTAAAAAGAATAAGAGAGCAGCAGAGTGGTGATTACAGTATAACATGACTCTGTTGTACTGATGGATAAGTGCTGTGGTTTACTGAAGAGCCATTGTAATAAAGCTAACTCCCTCTTTTTCACAAGGCCTTTACTTGGAACTGATGTTTCTTAGTTAAAGTTGGAAACTATATAAATACTGCTAGTATTTGAGACTTGTATATTATTTGAGAATTTACAGTATTGATATAGTGTATACCTGAACAGGGTTGACAAATTTGCCCTCAATTCTCAGTAACCCTGTGCTCTTGCAGGGCTCTTCTGCGGTGAGGAAGGAGAACTGTGTGTCTTCATCAACGGGAACTTTCTCCAGGGTGAACTGTATAGTGGTGTCTTTCAATATATGGAAAGCTGATGAAGAAAGTGGATTATGTGAGCATGTATCACAAGCTGCATATAAAACGTATGCTTGCATTATTTGCATTACCAAGCACATTTGGACAGATTTGAAACATTCTCACCTTTTCCACGGCTGAGGGATTCAAAGAAGTCATGACGTGTGAACTGTGGTTCATCCTGATTGATGCTTCCATTGCGGGATGGTGATATGCCGCCAGCCTTATCCCCTCTGAGTGCCCTCTTCAACACCAAATGACTCATGTTGACTGAATACAGTCGAATATCCCTCACCAACACCTGCAACCTCTCTCCTTCGGAGTCTTGCCCAGTTACAAAATTCTGGATTGTTATGCTGCCCAGGTGACCAACTAAGAGCTCAGGGTGTCCAGGTTTCCGTGGAATGGACACAACTGGTGATTCAATGCTGATATTAAGGGTCAGCTTCACCAAGAATGTGTCTAAGGCGGATTCAGGTTCTTCCATTGGAAGATCCTCCTCCTCCTCAAATGGATAAGGCCAGCTCTGACTCTGAGTTCGAGTTCTCCGCGAGGGAGTCTCAAAGAGCGAAACCCTACCACTGTACTCTGCCGTCTTGGTGGCTAGAACTGTTGACACTTTTGTGGCAGCACTTTTCAGCATGGAGCGGAAATTGTCTTCTACCTCATTAGCAGACAGACTCAGCTCCTTCAGGAACTTGGCTGAGTGGTTATAGTGCAAGGATGCCATTTGAAGTTGCAAGGAACACTCTCCTTGGGATTTTTCCACAAGGCGAAAATCTAAAGCTTCTGAGGGAGAACCTCCTGTGTCAGCAAGGAATGTTATGCCGCCGAGAGTTGAGGAACTGTCAGCACTACCAATGCTGACCACAAACTGGCTTCTGCCTCCTTCCTGAGTCAGGTCCACCAACTGCATGGACCCGAGTGAACCATTGATGTCCAACCGACTGCCCATGGACACATTGACCTTGGTGCCAGTGATGCTGGCAGTGGCAATCTTCAACCCTTTCTTCTCAGCACCCAGGACAGTGCCAGTGGACACGGTCCGAAGGAGAAGCAGGTTCAGACGGTGGATCTCCACGGTCAGCTCTTTGTTCTGGTCATAGGTGGCCTGATATGTACCCTCCCCTTCCTCACTGCAAGGCTGTGTTGTGTGTTGTTGCGCTGACGATGTCCAGGTGCTTTCCTCTTTGGGAAAAGACTTCTGGAGGAACTTGAGCAGCTCTACCATGGTTTCAGGGTTGAGAATGATGTCCAAGTTATTGACCTGCATGCTTGTCACTTGAAGGGAGCTGTCCAGGTTCATGGAGGGGCAGTCTGAGCTCACAAACTGGTATTCAAGCTTAATGAGGGCCTCTTGGTCTTTAAGAAAAGAACTGAAGGGTGAGATTCTATCCATGGGCATACCAGAGGACAACTCCGTATGATGGCCCTGATGCTCAGGGGACCTGCCATCAGAAGACACAGGGGACGAAGGCTGGCTCTCACGGTGGCTGCCCGTGGGTATGTCAAAACTGAGATTCTTATGAGAAGCCACAAGGAGATCGAAGTCTGAGCCATAGGTCTGTAAGGTGTCCACCAGCAGAAGACCGTGGACAATCAGAGAGACTTCCGCATCATAAGGGCGCTTGACAAAATGAGCATTTGTGCCAAATACCTTGAGAACAGATATGTAGCGGCCGTCGCTTTCTACACCAAGCTGCATGTAGTTAATGTTGAATTCAGCTAATAGTAGACGGGATTCCACCAGGACTTCACGTGTGTGCTGCTCTAAAGTCATCACGCTCTGGGTCAGGTTCTTGGCTGAGCCTTGCAGCTTCCAGGAGCTGTCCTCCCTCTGAAAAATCTTGTCATGACGGAGGGTTAGGGGGTCAGGTGACCTTATATGTGGGCTTCTCTCTTGGCTTTTGTCCCCTTCACTCACAGATGGACTGCTAAGCCTAGCCAGACAACTCCTAAGTGCAGTCATCTTCTCAAGGTTGATATGGACCTTGAGGTCTGGTAGAGTCCCTGACAGCACAGCCCCAGGGAGCTGGGGGTCTGATGTGTAGCGAAGTCTCTGCTCAAGCTGCAGCAGCACATTAAACTTCTCTACCACGTGAGTAGGCCCTACCTCACTCTCTTGAAGATGTTTCCAGTTGTCCTTACAGCGACCAACCATTATCTGGAGATCCTTAAAGGACAGGGAGTATTTTTCGTAAAGCTTTCTGCTGTAGGCCTGTGTACTTTCAGGGGATCTGAGGCTGGGAAGGTCAGGGCTTTTGAGCTCTTCTTTTAAAGGCATGTCTAGTTCAGGTGGTGGAGACTCTGGCGGGGTGGCAAGAGGTGTCTGGTACTCATCATCACTCATGTCTTCCCTCTCAGGTTGAGTAGCCTCTGAGCTGGCCTTAGTGTCATCTTCAAAGAAAGGGAAGAACAACAGGTATGACCTGAGTTACAAACCTCTATAAGCAAAAGAATGAAGATATTTGGGTCCTTCATTTTTATCTTTTATTTGGTAAAATGTCTGTTTTACCTTGAGAGTTTGTGAGAAGAATCCTGCCTAAATCAACAACAACTAGCATTGGGTCCTCTGACTGGAAGTCATCAGGGAAAATCACCTGGGGTGCGCAGATGTCCAATTTCATGGTCCAACGCTTACTGTTTTCCTACAAAGCAAACACATCAGTGGCATGTAGAACCGATTCAACTGCCAATTATCTCATGTCACATCCAGTGAATCACTCTTACGATAAACTCTCCCACGAGTAGCTGATCAATGGTTTGTCGGATCTCTGCCTTGGTCTGCATCTTCAGCTTATTGTACTGCCTCCTGGCAGCCTCTGCCACTCTCAGCTCCAGCTCTGACTGATATCCAAAACCTAATGGTTCAAATACAGAAATCTGCTGGTATTCAAATGTATCAGAAGTAAATGAGAAATGATACTACTATTACTTGGTTTGAATGAACTCAGAATTCGGGTGAGTAATGTTTCTTTGAAGCTATGGTGAAAGATTTTAAACATTTCTATACTTTTCTTATCAGAGTTGACACATAAATGTATTTTTTAATAATCAGAATTGTTATCAAATTTAGTGGGACATTTGAAAATTCCCACTTGGAATTAAATTTGAGGACAGTAATTTTTTCTGCATTGTTGCACAACAATCCCTTACCTTCCTTATCCTTTGAATTTGTTTAGTGTTTTACTTCTTTAAATCGGTTTATTTTACTTTTAAAAACAGCTCTGATGCAGATTGGTATAAAGAGAGACTAGGAGTATGAAAAAAAAACAAAAAAAAAAACTTTCCTTCTTAAAATTAAAACCGTTAGAGTATCTGTCTGTGACTATAATGTCCATAAAATTGTGCTGAGTAATGTATTTACATTACAAAATGTATGTATGCACTCCAAAAAGGGGCAGTGCGGTTCAGTACTTACCTGAGGTATGAACTCTTCCTTTATAGAAGAACTCAGTCACTTTCTTGATTGCTTGTGGGTTGTAGATGATGTTCAATGGACTAGTGTTCACTTCCAGTCTCCTCTCAAACTTACACCTCACAGGGTTACGCTCATAAATCATTTCAAACACTGGTGATGGTGAGCACTCTGCATTGCATCCTGGCAACACAAAAACAAAACAAACTGGTACGTATTCATTGAAAGCTGGTGGGAGTATGGTGCGTTAATGCTCACACTGCCACCAGAATTGGATTATTCCCACATCCATACTGTAAGAGATGTTGTAGCTTATAAACAAAACTAAGAGTCAAAAGCCCTGTAAGTGCCCCTAGAGGCTGGATATGTCATTACACCACACAGACTGAACATTTTGGATGGACTCGATGATTTAACCATCAGTCTCCAATTTAAAACACATGTCAGCCTTTTCTTTGCTATGTCATTACACACAGACCAAGACAGAATAACAGCATAGCAAGCTGCCTTTCTGTATGTCATTCACATACCTCGAGAACTGCTCATCCATTCTACTTCACACTTAGTGGGTTGTTGGGGACCCACGGGAGTGCTTTGTCGAATTCAGTGCAATTTGGACACGCGACATGTTCAATATTAATAAACTTTAACGAAAGTTGATCAAACTGATGTTTCTGACCAACCTTCTGACCTGGGCGTGCTTTTCAGGGGCAGATTTAGTGATTTGAAGGACCCAGGTAAAGGCCCTGGGAATGTTGGTATTAGCAGTGGTAGAAGTACCCAAAAATGTTTCTTAGGTAAAACTATTAACTATTAATAGTACAACTATGAATACAGTACACAGTAAAATGTAAAAGTCCAGCATTCAAATGATTACTTCAAGTGACAAGCAAATGTACTTCAAATGTAATGTAATGTAACAAGCGAAAGAACGTTATAATCAGCACATTGTAGTAAAATGTACTTAATGTCTGTTCAGGGTGGAGTTTTCTATTCCAATATCATGCTGGATTTGATGTATAATAATGCATAATGTTTTTAACTGTGCATATTTTGTGAGCAATGTAACCAGAGTTTAGCTACTCGGTAGGGGTGACTGGGCAGAGGCCAAGTTACACTACAGTAAGGTGTAGTGATGAAAAAGCATAACAAAAACGATGTATTTATGTATTTATAATGAAATATACCGATCAGACAAATCTGTAACCACAAGCACCTAAAGAAAGAGTTTTGAGCAAACTGGCATTTTATTACAAACACCACCAGTGAGGCAGAAGAAAAAGTCGGGCGAGCTGTAGATTTCACCTTCAAATTCAAAACCAGTGCTGCCAGAAGCAACGTCATGAAGTTAAGCCTTCAACTATTACTATTTATTAGTAACCATTATTAGAGACAGAAAGAAACACTGTGGACATGATGTAAAGAACGTGTATTTAAGGATATGCAGAAGTGTCCTCATCTGAACAGCATTCAGTCCCTCTCTCTCAGATCTCACCAGCCAACTGGGAGATCTGCATTTGCAAATGTGAACTTTATTTACTGCAATAAAATTCTCAACTCTAAAGCAAAAGCTCGCTCTTTGTGAATTTGTCTTTGTAGTGCCACATATTATTAAAAAGGAAAAGAGAAATCTTACCAGAAGAACTGCTGGACTGGCCGGATGGCTGGTTCATGGCAACAACAACTTTGTCCTACATCAAGTGACAGATGTTGAAAATACAAGAAGCATGATACAACACACAGTAGAAAATAACACAAATATCATGTTTTTTCAGACCTTTTCAAACTTTTCTCTACATTATGAGCTCTCTGCCCAGCCCGGTCCATCACTGCTTACCGTTTTGGGAGACACCAGGACAGGGAAGATGGTGCCCTGAGTAGTCAAGTCTCTCAGGAACAAACCACCCAGCTTAACAGACAGCAGGGAGGACTCAGAGCGCGGGAGGGACTCCAAAATCACCTTCACCCCTGTGGAAGCATGGTCATAGTCAGTGAGAGGCAGCAGTGCACATGCTCTGAGTCTATGGGACAATAACACTGTTAACTCAGTGGACTACGCATTCAGAGTAGTAGAGTCATTTTGTGTCTCGACCAACAGAGGGGGGTTACAAATCACATACAACCCTCTAGCCCTTCATTTTTCACCTGTACAATCTCTTGGATTGTAACTAACGATTAATCAATTAATCTGTTCATTATCTTTACAATGATTTGATTCATGTTTTGTTCTCAATAAACTGTCAGAAAATAGTGAAAATTGCCCATCAAGGGTCCAAGATGTCTTGTTTTGTCCAATTAACAGTCCAAAACAGAAAGACATTCAGTTAAATATACAAACCAGAAAAAGCAGCTTAAACCAGACAATGGTTAACATTTTTCTTGACAATAGATCAATCAATTATCAAAATAGAACGTTGACAATTAGGTTGGCAAGTATGATGACGTATACTGTATGTACATTAAGATGATCATCAACTGGTCAACCATCAGATGTCCCAAGGTTGTTGTGGGCGATTCAATAAGCTTAACTACTAAGTTACATGAGTTGGATTTACAGGATTTTGGCATAATTTTTTTATAAAAAAAGAAAACCTTGATTTGTATAATATTAAATGAAAAAGAATGTATGATATTGATCCATATGGTTATACAAAATTACGGTACAGCAACATTTCATCCATATCACCCACCCCTAACCAATGGGGCAGTGGTGGCCTAAAAGCTTCCCAAATCCGGGTGTGGAAAGTGAAAAGCAGCGCTTGCCTCTCCCTCACTACCAACACTGAGTTTCCCTTGAGCGAAGCCCTTAATCTGCTCCGTGATCAGACTGTCTGTATTGGGCAGCTTCCAGGTGTGACTGGAACTGTGTGAATGTGATCACCACGTTCTCGGAGAGCATTGCTCTCAGATAAACTCCCCCGAGTGAATAAAGGTGAGAGAATTTTATTGGCATTCAAAATGTCTGACTCCACTGATATGGATCAAACAGGCATATTGATGCAATCTCAACCCAGAAAACCCTCTAACATGTGTCCATCTGTCCAAACAGTGCGTCTGTGTACCTGAGAACTCCAACTGGATGACCCCGCTCTCATGCAGCGCGTCCCCCCTCCTGTCCTGGTGGGAGAGTGTGACTCCGCCCTTCTCCAGTAAGAACTCCAGCCGGGCAAACAGGTGATCTCGCCTGGTGAATGTGTTCAGAGTGTGAGAGTCCTCCAACGGGTCAAACAGGTCTTCTGTCTCTGCTGGAGAAGCATTATATCATCAGGGTCTGCAGCCAGAAGGCACACAGTAAGATTTCAACCAACACTACAGAATACCAGATGTAAATGTAATTTATTATACCGGAGTCTGGACTTATGCCACCAATTATATGATGTCACAGAATATATAATGCAAATTAAATGGAATTTTAAAAAGCCCCTCTCTGGCCTCAGACCGGAGTGAGTCTCTCACCTAAAATGTCCCAGGAGGATGGGCTTGGCAGCAGCTCTTCAGGCCTGTCTGGGTCCTGGGAGTCTCCATACCAGCCCCCCCAGCCCGGGAACCAAGACTGCAGGTACTGGATCATTCCTGAGCTCCCACTCTTGGGGATGGATGTGGTGGCTAAACAGGGCTGGGGGTCACTGCTGGGCTCTCGCACATTCTGAGAAAAAGGAATGAACACAGGCTGAAACTGTAACTAAGACACCTTTAGAGGATCAGTGAATGTTTGATGGATGATTGTGAGTGGTCATCTTTGTGTCATCAGTTGAAAGCTAAGTTAACAAGAGTTTAATGTAAGGCAGAAGGGTATTTCTCTTCCCACAAAGATCATTGGACATGTTGGAACTTCAATTTTATACACGACTGACTAACTTGTGTATGAATCATCTCAACTCACCTCTGCCATCTCTTCCTGCTTTCGGAACCAGTCGTGGACAATTTCTCTGAGACACTGCAGTTCCTCTATCGTCTGCTCCTCTTCCACTCGCTCCAGCTCACTCTAGGTGATGAAGATAAGCGCAGACATCAGTGCACTGAAGTGTGTTTGAAAGTACATCATCTCTGTGATTGGTTAGCTGTGCAGAGGTGAGAAAGGAGCCAGGGTTTGAACTTCTTGACACAACTAAGAACGCCTAACTGTTTCCGTTATCTCGGTATCTAACCACTTCCACGGTTTGTTGTTCCAACAACTCGAACCATTTTTGATTTCTGACGTGGTCTGAAAAAACACTTTTCTAGTATAACCCAGCACTTAGGTCGGCAACTAATTACTATTATCATTCCTGCAGAATGCGCTGATTTTTTCCATAATTTAATCATTTAAATAAATGAATCACATCTGGTCTATATTACATTTCCAAAAATGGTGAAAAATGTCAAACACAATTTTTCACAGGCCTGGTTTTGTAACTGGTTTTGTCGGACCAACAGTCTATAACTCAAAGACGACCAGCACATATTCACATTTGTGAGCCTAGAAGCCAGAGATTTGACTTAAACAATGAATTACTTATCTGCACTTCATTTTTTTCAATCAATCTCTAGAGAGTTTCTTAGAGACACTTCTTAGTGTCTCTTTATGCAAATGTTTTGAGTCAGACGTGAGCACACAGTATTGTGAGAGGGTATTTGCTTCCACTTGTCATTTTGCTGCTTAAAGGAACCCTGTGAAACATTTGGCCACCAGTGGTGCTGTGGAGCAACGTGTTGAAGCTTTGATAGATGACATGCTATTGCACACATCAACAGTCAGTGGGAACACACCAAGAAATATAGCAAGGGGGTATGTACTAGATATTGACAAGATACAAACCAAACAGGACTCACTCATTAAAACACAGCACTACTGTTTAAATGTCAGTAGAATAGATGGTGCAAAGACATCCTCTTAGAGATCAGATGGACGCAGACATTTGAATTCCTTAAATAAAGTAAATAATCATATTAAAAATAAATCTTTACAAAAATCACACCTTTTAATAGGGGACTTATGAATGGTAACCACTGCATTCAGCAATACTCTTCCATCACATGTACAGATCATGTATCAGTGCATTCTGTGCAGCCACACTACTGCAAACAGTACCGCACAGTCTGAGCCAAAGGGCTGCATGCTTTCAGCTGAGTTTATATTACTGGAGTGAATATATTTGATGTGTTTTATGATATCAGTGAACCAGCAAGTAGTAACCTAAAATAAGTGTTAACAGTTTATAACTTCTTAACACATCCTGCTAGTTTCTGCTAGCTAGCTGTGACCATGTGGGATGTAGCTTGATGTAGCATGCTAGCTGAGGAGTTTTAATATCTCTTTAATCTCATCCATTTTTAAAGTAAAACGTTTCTTTTATAAATTAGTTTTCCACTATAAACCCTAAGTTAGCACACAAATCACATTGTCTGCTAGAATTTTCTGAGTACATTTTGCCATTAGTTTACTTGTGTGCTAGCTAACTCACCACATGGCACATTTCACATGTTATGTGCATGCACAAAGTCTTACTCTTCAGAGGGTTAATCAACCTGCGTAGCTATTTATCTGTACTAGCTTTCCCCCTCATCTTAACTGAACAATGCCACTACCACCATAGCCAATAGTAATGGAAGTTAAACTCAAATTGTAATTAGAAGGGTTTACATGTGCGGGGAGGTGTCATCATGAAAAAACAAATAATGATAAAATAAAATAAATATTAATATTTCTCAACCGATCTGTGCTATAAATGTAATTTCTGTATGATTCCAATCATTTCAAGCATCATTATAATCAAAATTGCTGAATTTGCGCATGTCCTGTTCAAACAGAGAGGAGACACGCGAGCTGTGCCTCATCTCAGATTGTGCAATCCCTCACAAACTGGGTTGAGCGCGTCTTTTGCTTTCTCATTGTTTGTCACCACTGTAATATTTGAAGACACTTATTATATGTCCATGTACATGTATTTCACGTATGTGTAGAACCTATTTAGTCTGATCCGACATTAAACCGCAGTGAAAAAGCACAGCGGGGAGGCAAACACAACAGTACCTCTGCCTCAATGAAGGGGACGTACGAGAGCCCACGGCTCGGGTTTATGCTTGTCCTGCTGTTGTTCTTCTTCTACACTTCTCTTCTTCTTCTTATATTTTGCTCTGCTAAAGATACGCGCCGACTCTATTTTTGACAGACCCGTGCTGAAGAGGTCAAGCTGCACAGAACAGATCGACCCAGACAGGAAGTCAGACACTGAAAAGGGATAGAGCAGGGGTCTCAAACTCTCAAACAGGGGCCCGCCACGTCATTTTATGTGGCCCACGAATCCGCCAGCAAAAAAAATAATAATAATAATAATAATTAAAAGTTAGACTTGATAATAAAAATATCCCCGTAGTCAAAATTATGATAGAAAGTCAAAATGATGAGATAGAAAGTCAAAATGAGATACTTCAACACAACAGTCATAGAAGCAGCTCTTTGGCTGGTTACTGTACACTTGACATGGAAATGTATTGTGGGTACATTGAAGACTACTTTAAACGTGGCTTTAAAACACATGAAATACTTCATGTGGGATTGTGCAAACGCACCCTTGAAAGGATTTTAAGCATTGAACAAAGTTATTATAATAACTTGTGTTTGATATTTGTCTTTGATATTTTCTTTAATAGTTTGATCTTTGATAGAGTAATGTGAGTTTATTAACCCTAAATTGAAAGGATTTAAGTTGTAATAACAGAAATGTGCTGAAATATATTTTTACATCTATATAACTGCATGTACAATATTTTGACACTTGACAGTTATTTACCAATATGTTAGGAGTAGTTACATTTACACCGTCTTATATTTACAACCGGCCCTTTGACGGAAACCGTGATGCTGATGTGGCCCAGAGTGAAGATGAGTTTGACACCCCTGGGATAGAGCATCCGGTCATTTCTTAAAATAAAACACTATGTGCAGCCGGATCGCGGTGCACACGCTTCCAGTGGAATCAAATATGTACCTTACCTATGTGTGTGGAAAGAATGCTGATATGAAATATGAAAAACAACCAGTAGTGAATGTGCTAGCTGCCAATTGAATGGTGATTTAAGCTGCTCTATTGGGTTCATATATTTGTAAATCTGACTGAAAGAGTCAGTTCCTCACCGGCCACGAACCTCACCGCACGTCACTGGTTTACATTTATGTCTGTTGCTATCTGCGTATAACATGGTAAATACTGCCTGACCACATTTTTTTGATTTCCATTTCATTCCTGTTAATTCCATTGGGAATTTTGCATATCCCTCAAATTTTGCAACCCTAATTGGGTCTATCCATTGTTAAAAAAGCTTCAATGAAGTGTACAACTCCAGGAGGAAAAGCTTTGTGTACATCCTCTTTAGATTTGTGACATTGTTAAATCAGATCGTTTTATGAGTTGTGTAGGTAAAATAAATGGAATGTGAGGGACAAAATAACAACAATATTTGGTAGTTTTTGTAGTTCAGACTCCTATTTGGGTTGTATTTAAGGATATGAGCAATATAGTCACTTAAATAAGAGTTGATAGATGATTACAGTGTAGTACCTCTTCCTGAGGACTCAGTGGGACTCCTTTTAGCCTTCTGAAGTAGAGGCTGGTGTAGGTCTGGGCATCTCGTGCCCGCTGCAGGGCAAAGCCCCAGCTGCCTCGCCGCCGCTGTTCCCTGATCTCACTCAGGTTGGCCTGGATGGCAAACATCCACCACTGCCGGCAGCTGCAAGGAAAAACAATGTAATGCAGGCTCAGATCTGATTCAAGGATCACATGACCGTTTGCACCCACTATAAAATAAGAGTGAACTTACCTCCCAGAAATCGGCACTTTTGGTCTCCACTTCCGGTAAAGCATCTCTCTCTCCCGACGGTCCAGCTCTTTAAGGAAAGCCATGATCTGCTGGTATTGGACCTACGAGAGAACAAACGCACACACTTAGTCACTGCTCTGTCAGCATGCTCAGTAGAATGCAGATCACCATCTCCACTCACAAACAAAGACTTGAATCTCACTCAGTTGTCCCTCCCGCCTCCCTTACAGTCAAGATGGCAGTGTAGATAACAAAAAACAAGATTTATTCGTCTTGTATCGTTCTCGTAAAATACTCTTATCTCTGATACTGTTTGCGTTCACTGATTAATTACAATTCTTCTCTACCCAGTTATTGGTCTCTATTCCCAGCAAGAGATTCTGTCTGAAAGCAATTCCAATGTAAGTGATGAGGGACCAAGTCCACAGTCCTCATTCTGTCATCCTAGTTCAGCTAATACTACTATGAAGCTTCAACAGAACTTTGGTAGATCTCTGCTTTGAAGCAGATTATGTTTGAGATTAACTCGTATAAAGGCTCCGCCTACTGACCAATCACTGCTCGGTACCTGGATTCTTGGATAATATTACACAAATACGAAGACGTTTAAGTCATAATTCAGTTGAAACAGACAAATGCAGAAAGGACAGCTGGCAATAAATCACTGACTGTGTAAATGAACAGATTTATAATATCAATGCTTCATCTAGAGCACCACAGATCTGACTATAATTTCATGTGTGTATTATATTAAGTTCATGTGTTGCAGATGTATTCTGATGGCGTGTGACAATATTTTAGCCGTATTCTTTCCTCTGTAACCCCGGTGGTGTGAAACAGACAAATCAGTATATATCCTCTCATCATATATTCATTATGTGTGAGCCGTGTGTTGCAGTGTGACGTGTTGGAGTCCTGTCTACACTCACAGACTGGATGCAGCGTTACTCTGCTGCGGTTACTTCAATGTTTGCTGTGGGTTATTATAAGTTATGGAAGGAAACCTTCTTAGCATGAATTATGTTTTTATATTTATTTGAATTGTTACCAAGTCTGTTTCACACCAGCGGCCTACAGGTAAATGATTTTAAGTATCAAAATATGAATCGTTT